>NC_068973.1:16599166-16902500 GCF_016808095.1 Vigna angularis | reverse complement strand
GGTTATCTGTTCCGGGCCTTGGAGCATACTGGAAGCCTCCAAGACTAAGACCTCCTGCTACTCGCCACAACATGGATCAATCCTCTCTACGTGAGAATGAAAGACCATTGGAGTTTCAGAATAACCCCTAAGACTAAGCTCTTGTATTCATTCTAAACATACTTGAACCTCACCAAGAGGGTTCACTTTGGAACTTACTTTCACCACTTTGAAACCATACTTTGAATCTTAACTCATGACTTTATTGCTCATACAACTTATACATAATCATACTTCATTCACAACAAATTCAATTTATATTTCAAACCAATCAAGAACAAGAAAAGAAAGAGTACTCAAAGACACGAACTAGTCGCTCAGCACATACCCTCGCTAAGCGACTATAGAGTGTTCTTGCACAACGACCTAGCTCGTTGTGCAAATCTACAGACAGTGCCTCCAGAGTGCAACCCCCTTGCTCAACGGCTCAACTCGTTGAGCGAATAAAACTCCCAGTAGTACCAGACCCCAACCTCTCGCTCAATGACCTAACTCGTTGTGAAAAAGTCTAGACAGTGGTCCAGACTTCTAAGTCACTCACTGAGTGCACCCATTCGCT
Source organism: Vigna angularis (assembly GCF_016808095.1). Lineage (NCBI taxonomy): Eukaryota > Viridiplantae > Streptophyta > Magnoliopsida > Fabales > Fabaceae > Vigna > Vigna angularis. The sequence goes on along the minus strand of NC_068973.1, from coordinate 16,901,902 downwards.
GATTGAAAAAAATTAACAGTGCTCTCAAACCCAAACCACTCGCTCAGCGCACCTTCTCGCTGTGCGAATCATCAAACAGTGAGTCAAACACCACGACCACTCGCTGAGTGACTCCACTCGCTCAGCGAGTCTGCATAATCTGCAACACAAATTCTGCAGAATTATGCAACCTATACCAATTTTACCAATTCCAACTATTTTGTCCAACTTCTAACTCTCCTAGATTGTGTTGTACACCAAATTCTACTAAACTAAGTGTGCCTAAACCATCCTAGCATCATTCTAAAGTGTTTCCTAAGCAATTAACTCTTCAAAACTCACAAATCATCAACATATGGACCTAATTCATGTTCTACCATTTTGACACATTTTTAAGCAATTTAAGGACTTAACCAAGTCATATTTGACTTACCCGAATTGTCCCAATAGACCAATTGATCATCAAACCTCAAATTCCCATTTTCACTACCCAACTTCCTTAAAATTAGCCCCAAAATAAAGATACATTACTCCTACTCATTACCAAACCTTGTTATCACAGATTCTAACTTAAAACACATTCAATCACAGTCCAGACATCAATCAATTAAGTTCATTACCATAGTTTGTCAATTCATACTTAAAACGTTAAATCGAACATAATACATATACTCTAAATTTCAACATATTAGTTCAATCCACATGAAATGTACATGCATACTCTAAATTGAGCTAAGAGTCAAGAAAGAGAGACACAATTCTCATGCAAAGACAAAAAATCTGCATAATCACAGATTTTAGTGAAAACCTAGAAAAGAGGAACGAAACTTACCGGCTCAAATCAAGAAATTGATTAGTTGAAAAGGTAGCTCTCGACGCCAGGATCGCCTAGACACTTTTTGATCGTCGAACATATGAACCAAAGGTGAGAAAGAGTACAGAGAAGTGAGAGAAAGAGAAGATAATAATGTTTTAGAGAGATAGAAGTATTTTAAATAATGAACCGAACATTAGAAAGTTCTATTTATATTATAAGATTATGTTATAATTACATACTCGGTCTCATTATTTTAATACACCTATCTACTCTAATACTTTATTTTGTAGGTTCTTACAATTAATAATCATAACACTTAAATAGAATTATGGGGATAAATTATTTATTTAAATATAATAGTAATTATATTAATATTCTTAATCTAAATTTATAGAAGAAAAAGAAAAAAAAAGATATTACTATTAAATTCAAGCAGTTGATGGTGGGATTACAGTTGTCCTTTTAAATATAATAGTAATTTTTTCGGTAGGATTTTACGGGACGAACCTTTGCTGACTTGTTTTCCTTCCTTCTACACCTGGAATCGCTTGAGCTGCTTGCCTTTCTTTTGTCGGAGCCGTTCGGTTCACTTTCGTCGGGGCCGATCGGTCACGTTGGTATTGACCAATTGGTTGCCTTCGTGCTCTAGGGGAGGGGGGAGGTACTTGCAAAAGATACTCTGGCGCTCAAGTTAGGCGTGTGATTTGTAGAGCCTCGACTCTTATTGAATATTTAGTGAATGATTATCACTATTGAGTATTTAGAAGTGTCCGTCGAACGTAAGTGGAACGTACTTGGCTTGTGGCCCTGACTTTGTATTTATAATTTACCTCATGGATCCTGAGCTGATACAAGCCCAATAAAATATAAATAGAATAAGATATAAACAGAGTACTTGAAAATCCGATTGGTTGTTTATAACCTGCTTATCAATATCTTTAATTAGATATTCTTTGATTATTTTATCATCTGCTGGACTTTTGGCCCAACAATAGCATAAGTGTTGGCCCAATTGCAGCCCAATCTTTGACTTGAGTGGATGGACCGAACGATGCTGAATGTTAACCGTTCGGCCTCCACAGGGTACGATACATTATGCTCCCCAAGTCCGAGTTAAGCGTTCGGCTTTAGCTGTGGTTAACTATAGGACTTATGAGTTTGAGGGAGGTTGTTTTTCCTGTAGTGAGGAGCTCGCTTTCCATGTAAACATGAATCGAGAGGGATTTACCTCTCGGCCTTCAACATGAACCGAGAGGGATTTACCTTTCGGTCGAGAGGGATTTACCTCTCGGTCTTTGACTTTGACCTAGGAGTTCCTCCTAGGGGGCGGGTTTTACCGTTTGATTTATAGTACACAGGGGACTATCTTCACTGTTCGGTTTATAACTTCAGTTTGTTGGCGAGAGGGATTTACCTCTCGGTCCTTCAACTTTCTGGCGAGGGGGATTTACCTCTCGTTCTTCGGCATCAACTCTTTTAGTTGACGAGAGGGATTTACCTCTCGGCCTTTGAGCTAGGAGTGCTTCAAAGTTAACGGGCTTTACACTAGGAGTTTCTGGAGAACTTCCCAATGGGAGGATTTTACGTCTTTGCTGAGAGGGATTTTCCGCTCGATCTTTGAGCTAGGAGTGTTTCCTAGTGAAAGGGGTTTACCGTTCGGCTTTACACTAGGTGTTCCTAGAGAACTTCCTAATGGGAGGACTTTACCTCTTTGCCGAGAAGGATTTTTCGCTCGGTCTTTGAGCTAGGAGCGTTTCCTAGTGAACGGGCTTTACCGTTCGGCTTTACACTAGGAGTTCCTGGAGAGCTTCCTAATGGGAGGACTTTACCTCTTTGCCGAGAGGGATTTACCGCTCGGTCTTCGACCTAGGAGTGCTTCCTAGTGAACGAGTTTTACCGTTCGGCTTTGAGAGAGCTTTACCTCCTTGCTTTGACTTTGACCTAGGAGTTCTTCCTAGGGAACGGACTTTACCGTTCGGCTTGGACGAGAGTGAGCGTTCATTTAGAACGTTCCCCACCGCTCGGTTTGGACCAGGTGTTTTTCGGATAACGTACCTAGGTTTTGTTTACGAGGGTGACAGTTCGTTTATAACTTTTATCACCGCTCGGTTTGGACCAGGTGTTTTTCACATAACGCCCGTGGGTTTCGTTTACGAAAGTGACAGTTCGTTTAGAACTTTTATCACTGCTCGGTTTGACTAGGTGTTTTTCACACAACGCCCCTGGGTTTTATTTACGAGAGTGACAATTCGTTTAGAACTTTTATCACCTCTCGGTTTGGACCAGATGTTTTTCACATAACGCCCCTGGGTTTTGTTTACGAGAGTGACAGTTCGTTTAGAACTTTTATCACCGCTCAGTTTGGACCAGGTGTTTTTCACATAACGCCCTTGGGTTTTGTTTACGAGAGTGACAGATCGTTTAGAACTTTTATCACCGCTTGTTTTGGACCAGGTATTTTTCAGATAAAGTCCCTGAGGTTTGCTGATGAGAGTGATAGTTTGTTTTGAACTTTTATCACCGCTCGGTTTGGACCAGGTGTTTTTCACATAACGCCCCTGGGTTTTGTTTACGAGAGTGACAGTTCATTTAGAACTTTTATCACCGCTCGGTTTGGACCAGGTGTTCTTCACATAACGCCTCTAGGTTTTGTTTACGAGAGTGACAGTTCGTTTAGAACTTTTATCACTACTCGGTTTGGACCAGGTGTTTTTCACATAACACCCCTGGGTTTTGCTTACTAGAGTGACAGTTCGTTTACAACTTTTATCACCGCTCGGTTTTTGCCCTCCTCTTGGACGAGTGGTCTGCATGGTCCTGTCACCTGTATTGTGAACCCGAACGACTGAATACCAATGAGGCCGAATGGCCGAGCTATTGCATGGTTGAACACTTGATGCCAAATTTCGCTAATTGGTGAGTGCATTAATAAATCTTGAACAATATTATAATATTGAATTAAGATATTTTAAATTAAATCATATAAATTAAATAATAAAATGAATCTATATCAAAATAATTATCTATAAAGCCGTAGATGCTATTTGACGTTGATGGTGAGACTGCATCCTTGTCCGGTTTCTTGTGGTTATAAGGGATGCCCCCGCCCCACGGTGGGCGCCAAAATGTTTCGGTAGGATTTTATGGGACCGAGAGACGAACCTTTGCTGGCGTGTCTTCCAAACGCTGGAATCGCCTGAGCTGCTTGCCTTTCTTCTGTCGGAGCCGTTCGGTTGACTTCCGTCTGGGCCGATCGGTCACATTGGTATTGGCCGATCGGTTGCCTTCGTGCTCCAGGGGGGAAGTACCTACAAAAGATACTCCGACGCTCAAGTTAGGCGTGTGATTTGTAGAGCCTCGGCTCTTGATTGAATATTTAGTGAATGATTATCACTATTGAGTATTTAGAAGTGTTCGTCGAGCATAAGTGGAACGTATCTGGCTTGTGCCTCTGGCTTTGTATTTATAATTTACCTCATGGATGGATTCTGAGCTGATAAGCCCAATAAAATATAAACAAAATAACATATAAATAGAGTACCTGAAAATCCGATTGGTTGTTTATAACCTGCTTATTAATATCTTTAATTAGATATTCTTTGATTATGTTATCATTTGCTGGACTGTTGGTTCAATAATAACTTAAATGTTGATCCAATTGCGGCCTAATCTTTGACCTGAGTGGATGGATCGAACGGTACTAAATGTTAACCGTTCGGCTTCCACAGGTACGATAGAGTAATTATATTAATGATTTTAAATTTATAGAAAAAGGACAAAAGAAAAAATATTATTATCAAATTGAAGTAGTTAACGGTGATGTTACCATTGTCGTCGTTTTTGTGATAATGAATATTTTTATATGTTTAAAAATAATAATTTTTTTATTTTTGTGAGGGATCCAAGGAGGCATCGAAACATATAAAAACATAGAAACATATAAAAATTCTTTGGCTCCAATTTTTGTAATAAACTGCCCATTCCAAAATTTATAACAAAATAATCTGAATTTTAATGAAGAAAATTTCATTTCTCATATCCTATTGAATTTTTTAAATAAAAATCTTGGTTTTGTCACATGTTATTTAGATTTTTTTTATCAAAATAATCTAAAATGCATGTATGTATAGATATTTAGATATTGAAATTATATAGAGATAACTTATTATTAGGATGAAATGTAATGTAATATTTTTTTGTAAATATGCATATAGTATATTATTATTTAACATAATATATAATAATTAATTATATCATAAAATTATTTTTGAATTACTTGAAAAATGTACAAACATTAATTTTTATGGATAATAAAGTATAGTAAGGTGAAGAAAAAATTAAGAAAATTACGTTGTAATAATATGTTAAAAAATTGTAACTTTCTTTGTTTTATCATAGTTTAACATTTTAATTTTCATGAATCTAATTAGACAAATTTTAGACTAGTTAAAAATAATATAAATTCTTATGTTGAATATTCTAAAAATATAAATTGCCACAATTTAGAAAATAAGGGCGTAATGAAATTTTTATAAAATAAATAATGAAGTGAAACTCTTCAAAAAAAAAATTATAAGTATTTTAAGAAAATAAAGTAAGAGTTAAAAAAGAATTAATTTACCAGGAGGGTTCAAATGGTAAATCAGTGTTTGTATCTCTCTACAAGGTTCTTCTACCCATAACTAACCGCCATTAGCAGAAGAACATAGCAGACGTTGCAGCAGTGTGAGCCATGAAATGTTTCTTTGCTCTCTCTCTTCAATGCGCTATTGATTTAATTGTTGAACTTTATTTAATCGCTTCATGATTCTTTCTCACTTCAACAACGTTCTTCACGTACCACCGTTTCCTCTCACCACAAATGTGGCGTCGAAGCTTCTCCAAATTCGCCATTAGAGCTTCCGGTTTAGGGTTTCTAACGCGATCTTTCTCACGCGTGGCGGGAAAGAGGTTCGCTGCGCTGTGGGGGAACGGCGATTACGGCAGATTGGGTCTTGGCAACTTGGATTCGCAATGGAAACCCGTCGTTTCCACCGCCTTCCGCAACCAGAACCTTAAAGCCATTGCTTGTGGCGGTGCTCACACTCTCTTCTTAACAGGTTCGCTTTTCATTCCTCTTTATCAAATTGTTTTTTCGTCCAATTTCTTTTATTTATTTGTTTATTCTATCTATTAAATTGAGCATTATTAATGAAAGCAGAATTTTGAATCGTTATCTTCTTGATTGTTATAACAATATTATGACGTCTGAAGGGTTAGTCTTGTGTGGTATTGTGAAGTGCAATTGTTTGGGGTTCGTGTGTGAATTTTGTAGGGATGCCATGAATTTTTTCTTGTGTTCATGGGAATTGGAATGTCTTTAACTTCCTACTTACTGGTTTAAATTAGTAATAATAGTCATCACTGTGCTATTGGATTGGATGATACAATATGACGGGGTATAAAATTGGTGATGAGTCTGATGACTATTGAAGAGTCTTCGTAATGTCCGTGTAGGGGCTCACAGTACTGTCTTCCTTTCGCAGACTATGGATGTGTATATGCAACGGGTCTTAATGATTTTGGGCAGCTTGGTGTCTCAGAGAGTAACCACTACTCAGTGGTATGGTTTGTTTTGCTTTTTTTAGCTATATTTTTTTGTCTGTTGAACTTATCTCTGCTGCAGTAGTATTTTTTCTCGATTGTTGGATGAATGCATGTCCTCTGGACATAAGTAGGAACCAGGAAAATTTACTTGACATCATTTTCCATTTTTGGATATCTCAGGAGCCACTTCGTGTTTTTGGAGAGGAGAAGAAAATTGTGCAGATCTCTGCTGGTTATAATCATTCTTGTGCGATCACAGGTCGGTGCTTATGCATGGTAGCGTTCACCTTTAAAAACTTGTATTTGATATTTTTTTTTTGTACAAGTTTTGTACATGAATAATTTACCGTACAAGTTTTGTATTTGATATTGGATGGCTTATTTTTTCCTCCAAAATGAGTATTTAACAGCTTTAAGTTCTTTTATCTTCTGAATTATTGCATATTCTTTACCTTGCTATTTTTAAATTTGCTCCATGTCCACCTTTCTCTCTTGTAGTGGATGGAGAGCTTTACATGTGGGGAAAAAACACAAGTGGGCAGCTTGGACTTGGAAAAAGTAAGAACTAAACCTGTATTAGCATTTAATGGACCTAAAGAGTTTTTTTCTCCTGAACCTTCTCATATTATTATGTTTAACTTTAAAAACTTGATATTCTAGAGCTGTTAAAGGTGCTCAAAGAAAAAAGGATGGCAGCTAACTGTGTTTTCCTGAAATGTAGAGGCTCCAAACATAGTTCCTTTGCCTACTAAAGTAGAATACTTGGATGGAATCAACATTAAAATGGCAGCTCTGGGTTCAGAGCACACTGTCGCAATTAGTGGTATGCAATAGATATACCAAATATTCATAATATCTTCTCAATTGTTGTTATTGAGTTCCGCTCAGCAAGCATGAGTGTAATTTGTACACTGGATATTCATATCTTTTCAATTGTTATTATTGAGTTCCGCTTAGCAATCATGAATATACTAAATATATGTTTTCTCAATTGTTGTTATTGAGTTTCTCTTAGCAAGCTGATTGTATATTCTTTACTAAATATGCAAATACATTCTCAATTGTTGTTATTGAGTTCCTCTTAGCATGCTGATTGTAGATTCTACACAAATATGCTTAATATATTCTCAATTGTTGTTATTGAGTTCCCTCATATCAAGCATGACTGTAGGTTGTACACTATATATTTATAGTATCTTCTTCTCAATTGTTGTTTCTATCTTTGCTAGATGGTGGGGAGGCCTTTAGTTGGGGAATGGGAGTGTCTGGTAGACTTGGTCATGGCCACGAGTCAAGCATCCTAGGATTCTTCAGCAGTTCCAGGTTCTGCCCTTCGTTTCTTGAACAATTTTAGTTCTCATTACTTCGTATCTCTGCTAGTTTTTATATTATGTTTAGGAAATTGCATTTGATCTCAAGTGATTTGGCTAAAAAACACTTGCCACTTTGTGGTAAAAAAATTCACACTTCACCTCCTTATCGTTTCCCTTTTAAGACATAACAAACCATGTGTTATTTTCCATCCTTTTTTTAATGGAGTGTACATTTTCCCGCCCTTTTAGGATTTACTATAAAGTTATCTAATTTTCATTCTTCTGTCGGAGATTGATAGTCATTGTCTCACCCTTTTTATTACCTTGCACTTACGGGTGAAAATAGGATAGATCGCACGAGAGACTTGGGGCTTAGCCTGCATTAGGTCCAGGTCAATATGTTTGCAAAAGTATGTTTGGTTAGAAAGATCAAGTTTTAGATATTTGGAGAAGTCTATTGGTCTAACAAACCAATCTGTTTGTGTAAATATTTTTTTGTTAAACTTTTATAATGTATTAAATCATATATTTATTTACTTCGATTAATATTAAACGTGTTGATCAACCTAAAGACTCTAGCCTATGGCTTGTTGAAAGATAAATTAAGCATAATATGAAATAAACTTTTAAATAAGTTATCATGAAGGTCAGCTTAGACCCAAAAATAAGACTTACATCATTATTAACAAGTTAGGCTCTACTTATATAAACTCTAACCTCTACCTATTTCTATTTTGTCTCATGGCTTGAGTAGTAGTGGCTATCATATCGTAGTTTGTAATTTGTTTTACATTGGGTTTCTCTTACTCTAGTTTGGAACCGGACTGTCATAAACTTTTCTGTTTCTGTCTCATCGTGCCAGGGGTAGTTCTGGTTTTAGTTTCCATAGTTTATAATTTGTTTTACGTTGAGTTTTTCCCCCTAGTTTGAAAAATGTATCCGACCAGCTGGTTGGACCAAGAATCAGTTCAAAGAAACCATGAAATTGTCTTACTGAAGTGCCGATCAAAGAAACAGAAAACCTGCCTAAACCAGTTTCGTTTAAAAATATTTAAAATTAAATAATTCACCTCTAAAACTTTATTTAAAAATATTTAAACCAGCTTTGTTCTAAAATATTTAACAATAGTTCTTGTAATCCGTTGCATTAAAATATTTTAATGGGTCAAACACATTTAAGGTTGGTGTTTGAGCTACTTACGTGGTTTGACAGTCAGGAATGTAAAAAAAATTCATGTAGTTAGATTAAAAGGACTATATCAAAATTAATGTAGTTAGATTAAAAGGACTATATCAATTTATTTTTTAAGTTTAGGGATAAAAAATGTATCAAAGTTTGAAATAAGAACAAATTTCAATTTCGTGTGTCAAAGTTTAGGAACTTAAAACATATTTAATTCAATTTTTTTAATATTATTTAATTATTATATTAATTTTATTAATATTGGTTTGACAACTATTGCCCTTGAACTAGTGCTTTGACCTATTCAATCACCGCTCTGTTTATGCAAAACCTTATTCAGACCAATCAATTTCCACCCATACATGCCCTTAAACAAGAAGCTTTGAGAAGCATAAAGAAAGCTGCATGTTCATTTTGATAAAAATGCTGTTGAGAATATTGACAACATAGATGCATATGTAGGCGGGTAACTTAAATAATTTGTTTGAGTGACTGCAATTTGGGTTGTCAAAACAGACCTCCTCCATATATACTATATGTAGGGGGTGATATTTGGGACATTGATTGGCTGACAGTAAACAATAAGAGAAAACAGATACAGCAAAATGGAAAAACACATGATTAATTGAGAAACATTCATTTTAAAAAGTAGATTACAAAAACTGACTAATAATTTAGCTTATATAGAACTTGAGCCAAGCTAATACGGAATTTATAGCTATTGAACCTAAAAGAGGTGCAATTTTCTCTTTTAGTAATGGTTTGTACTTAATCGTTTTTGTCATTGACTTTGTTGCTTCAATTTACTGAAGTGGTTACATACATAAGCCAATTTGTTTATTTTCATCTACTTTACTTTTAATGAGATAAAAATGGAAGTTCTGATAGCTTTTAACCATTTTGAAATGTATTGTTATTTAATTATTATTATTATTACTCCTTTATATGTACTAGCTTTACGATTAGGGTTTAACGTAAGTGCCTACTGTTTGTGACCTATATATATAGAGAGAGATAGATAGATAGATATGTTGGAAGTTTCATATCAATTAGAGATAAGACCAATTTAGAATATATTGGTGCAAATCTCACCTTACAAGCCAGTTTTATGGGATTGAGTTAAGCCTAAAGTTCACTTTTTATTATGGTATCAGAGCCATTGTTAGAATCTATCCTAGTAAAATTTGTTGTTTGTTGGACATATTGTTTCATTCGTTTTCATGTTATTATCGGACCACCTATTAATGTTTAGTTTCACACACGAAATGTATATACTCAGTGTGAGGTAGCTATGTTTAAAGTCTTATATCGACTAGAGATAAGACCAATTTAGAGTATATAAGTGGGTGCAAACCTCACTTTACAAGCTGGTTGTATGGAGTTGAGTTAGGCTTAAAGTTCAGTTCATATATATATATATACACACACACACACATCAATTATGGAGTTGAGTTAGGCTTAAAGTTCAGTTCATATATATATATATATACCCACATCAATCAAACGCGCAAAAGTGTAGGTTGACTACATTGTGTTTTCTCCATCTTATTTACTCAAGTAACCAATTTGAGTTCAGTACAAAGCCAGGACACTTAGAATATATTGAAGAATACCTTCTGCACTCAAAACATGTCTGGAGAATTTCTAAACTAGAAGTGTTTATGAGAAAAAAATATCTATGTAAACAGTTATTTGATACTGTAGTTAATTATCAAACGGAGCTGCTTTGACTACTATCTTATACAAATTGCAACCTTTACCGTGCTATTCATGTTATGTGTTTCTGTGTTGATATGCTTTTTTAATATTATGCAGTGAGTATACTCCAAGGCTTATAAAGGATCTTGAAGGAATCAAGGTGTAATGTTGAATGGATTGCCTTTTTGCTTCTAATTTAAGATGGTTATACTGGCTTCTAATATTTAGCTTTGATCTTTAATGTTTTGCCTCTATTCTTGACTATGTTTAGGTAAAATATGTAGCTGCTGGTTTGCTAAGTTCAGCTTGTACAGATGGTACTTGATCGTTATAGTTTCTATCTTGTTATTTTTTTTATACCTTCTTGTAGTACTCATCGCAAATTTTTCTACCCTATCTTGATGAAAATTTTGCAGAAGATGGTTCTGTTTTAGTATTTGGTGAAAGAGGAATTGAAAATTTGGTAAGCAATTAGTATTTTTTTTTTCTACTCAATGTCTTCTGCTTGTAGTGACTAATATTATTTTCAATTCCTCAGCGTTTAAAGGAAATGAGTGATGCGACAAGACCATCCTTGATCAGTGAACTTCCATACTCAAAAGAAGTTGCTTGTGGTGGCTACCACACCTGTGTCCTGACAAGTAATTCGTCAGTTTCAGAACTTAACCTTGTGTTGATTTGTTTGTAATCATTTCTTTACTGTTTCGTTATATTGTTTTCTGTAGATTCTGGAGAGCTTTATACCTGGGGTTCAAATGAAAATGGGTGCCTTGGCATTGGGTATTGTTTCATACTTAAGACTTCTTAATTGGTCCTTCTCATTTTTGGCATTCACGTTCTTTTTTGTATATGCCTGTTAGTGTTCTAATTCTTCAAATTATTTTTATCCAGCTCCTCAGATGTCATTCATCTACCTGAAAAGGTTCAAGGGCCATTCTTGAAGTCTTCTGTTAGCCAGGTTTCTTGTGGTTGGAAGCATACTGCAGCCATCTCTGGTAAATTCTTCCCTTGAACTGAAAATAATTCCCATTAAGTTGTTTTGTTCTTGCCATATTGATGTAAAGGCTGCTTTCTTTTATTACAAAAGAATAATTTCATCAAGGCCATATAAAAGAGATCAAAGAAAATATCAAGGAAGCAAAGCTAGCCAATCTCATAACATATTTGTAAGGGAAACCCTTTTAAAGATTACCCATTCCTCCTGTAAATATTGTCCAATTGTTAGAGGTAGCCAAAAAGTCAAGTTTTAATAAGTTGAATGAGGATAGAAAAATAAATTCAAGGGGATTTGAGGTGGATCAAGTTGGAGAGGTTTTAACCAATTTCAAATCTGAACTAACCAGGATGGACATAACCTGGATACCTGATTCAAGCCAGTTTTTTAAGCTTCAGTCGAGTTGGGTGGATTTAGGAGTATATCCAACCCCACCCGTTCCAAATGCTAATCATTATTACTAAACTTCTCAGAGAAATTTCTTCAGATGTGATGGTTACACTAAAGCACATTGTTAATTTAGATGTTGACTCTAATGAGGAGGAAGTTTGTTACTCACCTAGCTGTCTCTAGTTCATATATCTTGAGTTTAGAGAGAGTATGGAAAACTTGATTGAGTTTTCTTTAGGTTACAATAAGCATATGGGTATGTATATTCTTGATGGACTAAGTGGGGACTATTTCGTAGGCATAGATAAATGGTTGTTGCTTATTGAATACTGTTAACAGTCATCGGCAAGTGTACTGAATCACTCAAGTAATATAAAATGGTAAGTCTAAATATTGTTTTACAAGAGACTTGAGTAATACTAAAGAATTGTATGATTAATATCTCATCTGGACTAAATAATATAAGATTATGATAGGTTCTTTATCAAGAACCTATGAGAAACACGCCTCTAAACTCACACACAACCCACAGTGGAACTGAAACAATCTCCAATATGCAGGTAATGGTTACAGAAAGAAGAGAGCTTAACCTCCCCCTATCAGGAAGAAGAGAGCTTAACCTCCCCCTATCAGGACTAACAAGTTCCTGATCAAAACAAATGAATTCACTAACTACTCTCCACTTACAACTAATGTCCTTTATATACAAGGTATCCTCAACCGACCCCCTAACCCCCTAACTGCCTAGACAGTTAAGTTATGTAACTGTCTTTCTCCTACTATACACAAGTAGAGGTCTAACAATACCACCCTCTTTCGAAACAACCTTGTCCCCAAGGTTGAAGTCAGGGTACTGTTCCTGAATAGTTGCTACATCTTCCTAAGTAGCTCCCTCTCGACCCCCTTCTTGCCACTCGATCAACACCTGTGGTATTGCCTCTTCCCCACTCTGCCTCTGCCTCCTATCCAACACCTTTACAGGCCAAAACATGGGCCCATCTGCCTGTAATTCTGGGGGTAATTCACTCTCTATCCTCTTCTCCCCCACAGCTTTCTTCAGCTGTGAAATGTGAAAAACGGGATGGATCCTGGCCGATTCTGGTAGCTGCAAACAGAAGGCAACCCTCCCCACCTGCTGTAACACCTGAAAGGGCCCAAAATAACGTGCTGCGAGCTTGGAATGCAATCGTGTTGTCATGGAAGCTTGCCTGTGGGGTCTGATCTTCAAGTAGACCCAGTCTCCCACCTTAACCTCCACCTCCCTCCTTTTTTTATTGGCCTGATTAATCATCACCTCTTGAGCCCTTTTTAAATGATCCTTCAATTGTCTCAATGCCTCATCCCTGGTCATCAAATCCTGTGCCACCGCCTCAACTGCTGTCTCTCCCGGAATAAACCTGTTCAAAGTTGGTGGAGAGCGCCCATATACCACTTCAAAAGGGGAACATTTTGCTGCAGCCTGATAACTGTGTTATACCAGTATTCTGCCCATGGTAGAATCGACTTCCAACTCTTCGGTTGTTTGGAACAGAAACACCGTAGATATCCTTCAAGAATCCTGTACCACTTCTGTTTGGCCATCCGTTTCTGGATGATAAGCCGTGCTCATTTTGAGCTGAGTACCTTGCATTTTAAAGAGCTCCTTCCAAAAAATGCTAAGGAAGAGAGGATCTCTGTCACTTACTATTGACATCGGAATCCCATGTAAACGAACTATCTCTTAGGTGAAGACCTCCGCTACCGTGCGAGTAGAATATGGGTGCTTTAAGGCTATGAAGTGGCCATACTTGCTTAGCCTATCCACCACTACCAGGATCGCATCAAAACCTTGAGATTTGGGCAACTTAACAATGAAATCAAGACTAACCTCTTCCCATATCGCCTGCGGAACCGGTAGAGGTTGGAGTAACCCTTGAGGCGATGCAGCCATATACTTATGTTGCTGGCAAATAATGCATGCTGCAACAAATTCCGTTACCATCTTCTTCATCCCCAACCAGTATAGTGACTGGGCTACCCTTCTATAGGTTCGAAACACTCCTGAATGCCTCCCAGTACTGGACACATGAAATTCCGCTAATAACTTCGGAATCCAGGTGGAGTTTGTCGACAAAACTAGCCTCCCTTTGTAGTGTAGTCGGTCCCTTTCCAAGGTATAAGATGCACGTGATCCTGGGTCCCTCTTGACATCTTCAATGATTTTTTGAAGTGCTTCATCCTCCTCCACTTCCTTCAGTATGTTGTGGAAGTCATGCCAATAAGGTTTTGACAAAATCTGCAGCTCCATCTCACTTGTACCCCCTTCGCCCTTGCGTGAAAGTGCGTCAGCGACTTTATTGGAGCTTCCCGTTTTGTACACTATCTCAAAGTCATAGCCCATAAGCTTGGCTATCCAATTCTGCTGACTGCAAGTCGTTATCCTCTGTGCCAACAGGTATTTTAGACTGCGCTGATCCGTATGCACCACAAATCTTCTACCCAACAAATACGGCCTCCAATGCTGGATGGCCATCACCAATGCCATTAGTTCTTTCTCGTAGATGGACATGCTCAAAGTCTGTTCTGACAAAGCCTTACTAAAGAATGCGATAGGCTTTCGGTTCTGCATCAGCACAACGCCTACACCACCTCCAGACGCGTTACACTCCAAGTGAAACTCTTGAGTAAAGTCGGGAAGTATTAGAACTGGCGCAGTTGTAATCGCCACCTTCAGTGCATCCATGGCTTTCCTGGCCTTCTCGGACCATTCAAACTTCCCCTTCTTCAATAGTTCTGTTAACGGTTTAGCCATTTCCCCGTATCCCCGCACGAATCTTCGGTAATATCCAGTCAAGCCTAGAAATCCCCTTAGAGCCTTCAAATTTTTCGGTGCATCCCATTCCACCACTGCTTTGATCTTACCCTGGTCCATCTCTACACCTTTCGCCGAAATTTGATGACCCAAGTATTGAATCTGCACCCTCGCGACCCAACAGTTCTCCTCCAGTCGCTGCAGCACCACCTTTAAATGTTCGACACATTCTGCCCACGTGGAACTGTAGACGAGTATATCGTCAAAAAAACGAGTACCCACTTCCTCAGATAAGGCGCCATCAACTCGTTCATGGCGCTTTGAAATGTTGCCGGAGCGTTTGTCAGCCCAAAGGGCATGACCAGGAACTCGAAGTGGCCTTGATGCGTCCAGAAGGCCGTTTTCTAGATATCCTCTACTCCCATTCGTATCTGATGATAGCCCGCTTTCAGGTCCAGCTTTGAGAAGTACTTGGCCTCCTTAAGTTCATCCAACAGTTCTTCAATGACAGGTATCGGAAATTTATCCGGTACCGTAGCCTTGTTCAAAGCCCGATAATCGACACAAAACCTCCAACTTCCATCCTTCTTCTTCACCAAAATAACAGGGCTGGAATATGGACTCTGACTGGGTCGGATAATGCTCGCTCTCAGCATGTCCTCTACTTGTTTTTCTATTTCATCCTTCAAGAGATATGGGTATCTGTATGGCCTAACATTTATTGGGCTTTCTCCTACTTTCAGTAGAATTTTGTGCTCCAAACTACGTCGGGGAGGCAGTCCTTCTCTTTCCAGGAACACACGTGAGTGGAACTGCAACACTGCTCTGAGTTCCATTTTCTGCTGCGCGGTCAAATCACCTGTCACCTCACCGCTAGACCCTTGCTCCACTACCTCCAACTCCCATATTAATATCCAGCATCTAGCATCTTCATCAAGGCCTTAGGTTCCACCAGCTGGCGGCATAAAGCTGGTTCCCCTTTTATCTCCACTTTATCACCACCCATTACATATCTCATGGACATCTCTCTCCAGTTCAACACGACCTCTCCCAATTTGGCCAACCAAGCGATACCCAAGATGACATCTACTCCTCCAAGCTCAAACACGTAAAAATCCTCCTCGACAGTGGTGTTCCCTAAACGTATCCTCACTCTCTTGCAACTCCCACTCGTCGTTCGGCGATCACCGGCAGCTTCAATTCCTCCACCACCCTTCGGCTGACAAAATTGTGGCTGGCCCCGCTATCAATGAGGACCACCACCTTCCGTTCTCCGATCACGCCTGTCAGTTTCATGGTTTTTGGAGGTGTCAGGCCCTCCGCCGAACACGCCGACAGCTCCATGGTTTGCGCCTCCTCCGCTGAGTGCTCAGTCGATTCTTCCTCCTCGTCCTCCGCAACAGTAAAACTCTCAAGCTCCTCTCGGAACACCGGTGGTCGGGAGCGAAAGCACCCCTGCACTGAAAACATCGCCCTTCTACCCTCTTTTTCAAGAACTCCGAGTAAGGTAAGTTTCTTACCACTCTTCCTCTCCCTTCGCCTCCGGTTACAGCGTTACCCCCCGCCTTGGTGTGGCTGGCCGATGACGACACCTCCCGTCGAGTCGCGCCTCCTCTTTCTGCCCCGCTGACCCTGTTTACACCGTTACGTTCCCCGTCTCCCCTCAGTGGCTCGCACGTTCATCGAGTTCACCTTTCCTCCGTTCCACACTACATCGCGCGCTCGTTGGATCGCGTCTTCCACATCCCTCGCGACCCTGATCGCAGCCATCAAGTCCTGCGGATCTTGAATTCGTACTTGACCCTTTACGTCTTCGCGTAACCCAGCAAGGAAAAAACCCAAAATCAATTCCTCCGATAACCCCTAAGTCTGACCCAACAACATCTCAAGGCTCCTAATATAATCCTCCACCACGCCCTCCTGTCTCGGCGTCGCTAATTGTTCATACACGGTTCCCCTGAACCCGCCTCCAAAACGATTAATCAATCTCGCCTTTAGTCCCAACCAAGAACGGTTCTTGGTTTTTTCCCTCCAATACTTGAACCAGTAGCTGGCGCTCCCCTCCATGCTAATGTAGGCTAGATCCACCTTATCTTCTTCGGCCACCTTCTGGATGTCGAAGAACCGTTCGGCCCGGTTGATCCAACAATGGGGTTCCACTCCTTCAAACGATGGTAATTCGACCCTTTTCCGCCAATTTTTGGGAATTCCCTCATTGTCGCGCCTTTCTTGATTCTCGTTCACAGAGCTGCTACTTCCTTCAGAGCCACCTCCTTGATTATTGTGACCTCCACCCATCACCCTCATCAGTTGTTGTATATCATGCCTGATCGCCGCTGTCTCATCCTTGATTCCCTCCACCATAATCTCTAAATTGTCCAATCTTCCTTCCGTCTAACTTCCCATCACTGATTCCTCTCCTTGATCCGGCAGGTCGGACCAAATGATAGGTTCTTTATCAAGAACCTATGAGAAACACGCCTCTAAACTCACACATAACCCAAGTGGAACTGAAACAATCTCCTTTATTCAATATGCAGGTAATGGTTACATAAAGAAGAGAGCTTAACCTCCCCCTATCAGGACTAACAAGTTCCTGATCAAAACAAATGAATTCACTAACTACTCTCCACTTACAACTAATCTCCCTTATATACAAGGTATCCTCAATCGACCCCCTAACCCCCTAACTGCCTAGACAGTTAAGTTATGTAACTGTCTTTTTCCTACTATACACAAGTAGAGGTCTAACAGATTATGTGCAAGAAGATAAATTAACAAAGAAATAAAAGGTGGAGTTTGATAGTTGGAGGCACTTAAAGAGGGAAAAGTCAGAAATGGTGTGGAATGACATGCTAAGGATAGAATTCACCGGCTTCACTCTCGTGCCCACACTTAACAAACTGACCTACATTAAGATTTAGGGTTTAAGACAACTAAAAGCTCAAGTTCCATTCCATCTCTTGTTTCAAGTCTAGGTTTCACTAGATTCTTCCCAAAACCTAACAGACCACAAATCAAGCTATCCACGTCCCTATTTTAAGCAAGCATTAAGAGTACAAAAAAAAAAAAAAGCATTTAATGGAAGAAACATATATATATTCAAAACATTTGTAGGGTATACGAAAGTTCAATGACTACAAAAACCCTAATAAGATGGGTTTGGCCATGGAGAGCTCAAGCTTACATTATGGAAGATGAAAGAAGGAGAGGATGTTCTTACAAGCCCCAAGTATCCTCCATGAGCTCTAAACAGTGTAGTCGTGCCTTTAAGCCACCAAAGACTCGGTTTCCCTAAGACAACTTGAATAAATAAACTCATTTTGACACATTAGCACAGGCATCACTCATCACCACGGTTCTGCGACTTAGCGTTGGCCTTTAGGGTTGTTCTAGATCCTTTCTGTGATTGTAGCGCTGAGTGGTGGTAAGGGGCATTCCGCAGTGGATGCTTCAGTCTCTGTGATGGCTTCCCTCAGCTTTAAAAGGTGGCACTTAAGCTTCCTGGGCTTCTAAAACTCCCCTTTTTGCTGATCTTCTTGCTTCTCTGGGTTACCAAGGTTCTTCTATTTGATAGAGAGTCTTCTTAACACTAAAATAGAATCAAAATGAGGGGATTAGAGTTGTAGTTTAATAAGTGTAGCCCAAAATAAGAGCATTTACAAAAGGAAGATAAAAGGGAGGATTTAACCAAGTAATAAGTCATAGACGAGCTGATTTTGTCAAAGAAATGAAAATCAGATAATAGTAAGAATCAATATTATCAAATACTAGTTCCGATGAAAATTAAATGCATTTAATTTGTGATGTTCAAACTTGTTTATCATATAAATTGCATGTTATTCTAATAGTAAAAGAGGTTAGACATAGGAAATCATACTCATTGTTATGTGCAAATTTGCTTAATTATTTGGGAAATATTTTTAAAACAAAACAGTAAAATAAAATAACTCACAATAACATTAAAATCAAATAAAAATAACTTACTGTTGGAATTTGTTAGTAAATTATTTTAAATAACACTTAGACTGAATTGGGAGACCAGACTAGACGACTGGACCAAATTGCCCAAATCTCTGAATCCCTTATCATAATGGAGAAAGAGAAGCTCATTTACAATTATAATGAGGAAGGAATTAATACATAGTTTAGTACTAAAAGAATTAGTAAGAATAGCTTGTCATTTATGGCTAAATAGTGCGATTAGTATTAAAAAGCCATCGGAATGAAATTTGACTCGTTGAATATTCAGGACAAATTAACATAATAGTACATTATTAACATGGCACACAATAATGGGCTGATTTTGAAGACTAAGACCCGGAGCCCCACTTTTGGCAATGTACTAAATAGTGGAATACCGAGAAAGAAATAACTATCTATAAATCAAACCTTTAATTTACTAGATTATTGGAGACACGGGGCATACATGTGAGGAATGTGAAATTGGAGACTTTTTTAACTTACTCTCTATGGAGATTTGATGGTGTAATACATAGCTTTCTTTTGGAATGTTCAAGTTGTGGATTTTTTCCAGATTTCTTTGATAATGTTTTATTTAAGTTCATTAAAATTTTAACTTCTTCTCATATGACTTGAACTTGGTGTTTACACTGTACTTGTTGGAATTTTCATTTATCCTGGAATTTTCATTGACTTCAGAAGGAAGAGTGTTCACATGGGGCTGGGGAGGTTCCAATGGGACGTTCTCTGAAGATGGACATTCTTCTAGTGGACAATTGGTATGCTTCAAATAATTTATATATCCTAGTATTAGAACCAAGAATCCTAGAATTTATCTGGATTAACGAGAAATTGTACAATTATTAATGACTTCTGGATGTATATAAAATTTGCTCCTCACATACGCGAGCTTTCTAATTGAAGACATTTCCTTTGAGGAATATGGGATCTGATAAGTCATACTGATCCATCTCCTAAGTTAATCGATTAGTTTGTGGTCTTTAATATTGCTAAGTGCACAATTATCTGCGTTGCAACTACAAATAACCGTTTATGCCTTCGTTCAGGGTCATGGAAGTGATGTGGACTATATAAGTCCTACGAGAGTTTGCTTTGGGGAAGACGTGAAAGCGTTGCAAGTTTCATGCGGGTTCAATCATACAGGTGCTATACTGGAATATGCATAGGTTGTCTGCTCCAATAATTAACAATTAATGGTACTTATTTAAGAAGATTCAGAATGTGATTAATCTCCCAGTGTTTGTTCTATGCATCATCACCATATTAACAAAAAATATATATATATCTTCTAATCCATTCGGGAGGATCTTGGAAGTTGCTAATGCATATACTGTACACATGTTGTATTATACCATTCTTTTCTCAGAAATAGAGTCACAAATAAAGCTTCGTAAAGAATGTACAATACTTGTAAAGAACGAGAAAAAAACATTGCTTCAGATAAATTATGCAAGGGAATGGTTGCAAAAAAGGGAAGTTTGTAGTTTTTTTCTCCTTTTTAATTTTGGTTTGCTGTGTTACTGGTACTTACCAAACAGAGATAAATGCGTATGTCACATGCCGTGTTTTTCAAGAGCAGTTAGTCAGAGAGTTAAATAAATGGTGAGTTGGCAGTGCAAATATATGTCTTGCTAATTGTGACCCCATGCATATATACTTATCTACCACCCTCACAATTGAAAAGGCATTTCGTCAATTGTATGTTTTTAGAGATTCTGACGGATGTGGCTCTGCAATCCTACATCCATCAAATGGGGAATGGAAATCCCAATAACATGGTACAGTGGTGAGATGGGTATGGTTTGGCCCTCTTTATTGCACCATAGAAGGAGCAATTAATAGTATTATTGCCCGACAAGTCAAACTCCTTGCTTCTCCTTATTTTTTATACGAATAAGACCTACTTTTTTTTTAATTACTGTGCCATGTTTATAATATTTACATTTTTTTTGTTTGTTAGATCATATAACTTTTTTGTCAGACTAATTGTTGGAGTATGACGTCGATTATTTTAGTAGGTTTTTTTTTTTTATTTGTAACACTTGACTCCAATCTAAACTCTTGTATAAATTTATTTTAGGTTTAGTAGTAACTTTTATTTTTATAATTGTAACGGCTATTCAATATATTTTTGTCTATTTATTTATTGATTGAATATGGTTTTTACATTTTTAAAACTATTTAATATGATTTTTTTGTTAGATTAACGTTAATGTCATTTTCTTTGTCTTTGAAATTAGATAATACATAAGTAAGTTTTAATTCATCACTTGTGATAATTGATTTAGTGGAAGAAATTATATTGGGATTTTAAAAAAATCTAAAAGAAAATCTAAATATACAAACATTAATTTTTTTCTAAAGATATAAGAATAAAAATTGCTTTAAAACTTTTATTTTATTTAGACTAAAGTGATATGGGGAATCTTTCATTTTCTTTTTATTTATTTTAACATTGCAGCGACCGTGTTTTACAATAACCTACTCTTAAATATAGCTTGAAAGAGTTTTTTATTGGCAAAATGCGGTCTTAGCTGATTTTGAATTTTGGGCAATAGCTTTCAATACCGATTCTATGAATAATTTTAGATCTTTCTGCTTCGTTATTTTACTACTTTTTTACTTTCTGCGCATAATAATAATAATAATAATAATAATAATAATAATAATAATAATAATAATAATAATAATGTGTATTTTGTATTTTCAAGAATTTAAATATACTATTTTACTTTATTTTCTTATAAAGTACAGTTTCGAGTATATTTTTTACATAGGATATTTTTTTATTCTGATCTGCGACGGCACATCCTCATTTTGCACATGTGCTTTGTGATAGTATACCGTATATGATAATAAATGCCTGCTCTGATAGGTCAATACATTGTGAGATAAAATGTCAGTCGGGTCAACCGTTTTAAAAGCAAGTTATTGCTGTTATTATTATTTTTTACTTCTTTGTCTTCTACTCTTATGTTTCAATAAGTTTATAGATTTTGAAAATATGTAATTTGGTAAGCATTCTATGATATTTATGAGTACGATATTATTCTAGTAAAAATACGTGAGATACTAGCATGTGTATAGATTAAGGAGTGAAAAAGAAAAAGAAAAAGTGAACGGAAAAAGTGAAGTTTTTCTTATTAGGAAAAAGCAAAAATTATTTTAATGGGTGTATCTTATTAGTAAAATATGATAAATTAAAATTTTTGTAATGTGATTTGGAAGTATTTGTGTCAGTAATTTCACTTAACAAGAATTTTATGAAATTTTTGTTTTTAATAGATATATAAAAGGTTTTAGTTATTGAAACTTAGAATATGTCTCTCTGACTTTTTTTTGTGTTCTTCTTTTGTACAAAAGATTTTATTTCCATTTTCTTGAGACTTTGAAAATTTAATGTTGGGTTGTATTCATGATCTTTCTATTCTATGGTAATTGTAAGCAATTTTTTCAAGAACAATATTGATGCACTTTTATCTTTAGATAATATATAGAATGTTGATTTCTATTATGATTTTTCTAATCAAATGTTAGTGGAAAGGTCAAAATTTACTTTTATTACTAAGGTGAAATATGAGAACTTAACTTTATTTTGTTCAAATTATAAAGTATTAGTTATGATCTAACTTTATGATTTATATAACATTATTGTTTTAAGGTAGTTGGTACAATGGAATTTATGCTTTAGTTTTTTATGGTGTAATTTATTGTGGTATAACCAATTGTTAGAGGTTAATAATGATAATATTTGTGTTATAAATCATATGTCTTGTTTTAATAGTGGCATATTAATAAAATTTGTTTTCTTTGATTATATGTCTTGTTTTAAGGATGTTACTCCCATCCATTATAAATAGTTTGTAAGATTTTAACCAATTAGATTTAAACAATTTTTAATCTTTGGTATTTACTTTCTCCACCCTCTCAATCACGAAACCTATCAAATATGTGAAATACTAAACTATTTTTTACTTTTTTATTTTAACTTTAATTTTTCATTGTTGTATCTTCATGTTGCATCTTCTTCCAAGTCTTGTCCATTTAATGTGGTTAGTATGAAAGATTTGGAAAAGAGATTTTGTGTCTCTTGAATACTGATAAGATTTTGAGATGAGTGTTAGTGAGTAGCGAATAAGAGTGAAAAGCGGTTAAATGAGATGCTTAGGGTTTCGCGGAGGAGAGAAAGAGAGCTTTGGGCTTTGATAGAAAGGGAATAGCTTGATTGACACACATAAGATTTTGGCAAATAGGAGAGAGATAGAGGGTTTCGGCTTTAGAGATCCAAGACAACTTCTAGAGATGGGCTTACTACTTAGACACACCTAATGCATGGATGCATTTGTTTGATAGAGGATTTATCTTAGATGATGCAACAGTATGACGTCCTTGTGGACTATATGTCCTAGACGATTGACTCTCTAAAACACTATATGAACACACTAAACATCAAGAATCAAAATTCATTCAAAATTTCTCATACCAATAAGGTTATTAGACGGTTAAGTCTATCTTCAAGTAATGGTTTAATGAAGATGTCAGTAAGCTGATCTTCTATATTTACATGTTGTAAATCCATGGTACCCTTGTTAAAATGATCACGTATGAAGTGATGCTTGACCTCAATATGCTTAGCGCGTGAATGTAATGTAGGATTCTTAGATAAACCAATTGCAACATTATTATCACAATAGATAGGAATCGTACCTTGAATATGATTTTAGTCTTCTAGATGATTCCTGATCCACAAGAGTTGAGAACAATAATGTGCATCATATATATACTCAGCTTCAACAGTTGATAGTAGAATTGTGTTTTGCTTCTTGCTCAACCACCATAGTATGTTTCTTTTAATGAAGTGGCAGCCTCCATTTGTACTTTTCTGTCCAACCACGATACGAGGTTTTGTTGAAACATTTTTCCATTGCGCAAAAAGTCAACAAACTAGATTCCACACTAATGTAAAGTAAAGTAAAGTCCTATTATTATTTACTAATTATTATCTAAATTAGGTGGAAACATTTAATGAAAGAAATGAAATTTTAAAAGGAAAAGAAAACAAGCTAAAATCTGTTTAAAGGAAGAAATAAAATGAAATGAAATAAAAGAAAATAAAATAAAAATCTAAACTACCTAAAACAGAAACATAACCTAATTACTATAACTAGTATGATCTAAAGATGTACAAGACACTAAACATGCATGATACAATCTAAAAAACACTTAAGTGCTAACCGGATTAATCAAATAGTGAAAGAATCTTTAAAACAAAAATATGAGCATAAGGAAAACTTGATTTTAAAAGAACACATTCATAGGAGATCTACCTAAACTAAAATTAACCTACAAATCATTCAACAAATGTAAAGAAATTAACGAAGGAGGCTAAAGACATACACAAAACTGAATTCATAGGTAAATGCACATTGAATTGGATGAAAAAAATGCTAAGAGTGCTTAGGAATATGTCCTGTTGAGTTTGAAACCCACGTTGGGGTGTTCTTGTTCAATTTTCAGAACTTGTATTGACTCTTTCCACTTATTCATTCAATCAATGTTCATAAACCTATTGATCAAACAACATTACTCTCACATTAAACTAAAATCAACATTAATGAAACTAAACATCTTAATCCTAATATGTTAGATTTAAGAACACCAATTAATGCAAACCAAAATGAACAAAACAACATCTAACTCCTACACATTGCAATCAAAATGAAAATATTATTTGACTACTCTCAACTAGATCAATAGGAACTATCTAAATACAACTAGTACACTCTAAACTAAGGAAACTAAAACTTAATCTTTACAAATTGCTCCCCTTTTTCCCTTTCTTTCTTTTTTTAACCTTGTCTTGTATTTTGTCTTATTTTTCATTAATAATTCCAAGCTCTTCTTCTAAGGAAGCAAGATAGTTTTTCCTTTCAACGCTTTCTTTTTCTTTTTCGTAGGGTTTCTTACTTTTGCCAAATTTTAGTGATTTTATTTCTTTGGCCATATATTTTAAACTTGGTTGGGTCTCTTCAATAGAATTATTGCCAATTTCATAAGAAGGATTCATAGACATTCTTAAAGTTTTCAAAAAAAGATGCTATGCATAAACACATTACTTAGTGTTTCAGAGGGAGTTCCTTAAGAGACTTAATGATGCAAAAAATACTCAAGTTCACTTCCAAGAAAGGGAGGTTTATCACAATGGATTCCTTAAGAACCAAGTCTTTTGTAGCCAAGGTTTCCCGCAAGTTCTCTTGAACCAAACTTCTCAAAGGGAAAAAACTTAAAATAAAAGTAGACAGGCATTAAGCTATAATAATTAAGGAAAGCAGGTAAACTAAGCTATGTGACCAAAGGGTTAGGTTAGAAGGAACTTTGGATCCCTCAAACTTACCAACTAAGAGATTAAAATTACTATGTTTTTATAGGTTCTCGTTAGGACATGAGATTGAGCACCAAAGATTCCCTCAAGACACCTAAAAAGATTGAATTATAAGTCAAAGAAATACACACAAACTTGTTCTTCCTTCCAAGTGTTTCTCTCACTTTCTTCTTAGCTACCACTCAACACTTTCAAGCTCCCACAAGGTCTCTACCACCTAGGATGCTACCTCAAGATATTGGTTTTCCTTAAAGAGAACCTAGACCACAAGGAAAACACCAAAAACCGAGAAAGAGAACCATGGAAAAAGCAAGAAAATATCTTAAAACAATAAAGGGATTTTTAAAAGGAGTTTGTGTATGAGAAAACCCAGAAAACCAAAGAAGACAAATGAGAAATTAAATGGTAAGAAAAGAAGGTTAAGCACTCAAAAAGATTACCTAAGGAAATGTACTAGAGTAAATGGACAAAACCAAAAATTACTATAATAGAAATTAATGCTTATTGTCTTTGGCAAGCTTTGTGAAAATGGGACACTAAAGCCACTCTTTTAACACCAAATTCCAAGAGTGTGAGTTGTTGGGCAGTGCCCAAAATTCACAAAACAGAGAGCAAAAGTACTGTTACCAATAAGGAGTATTGGTAAATCTTGAAGAAATTTGTTTTGATGATGCTACAAGAAGTTTTAGTTGCAGAAGATATTAGAATTAGTTAAAAGCAATTTGTAGAAATTAAATGTAGTAGGAAATTCTTGTAAACCTTGTAAACTTGCATTTTTAACTGCAATAATCGATTATGATTAAGCAATAATCGATTATCACAAGTCTTACTTGAATAATCGATTATCACTTCATATAATCGATTATCACATTTTTGAAAACCTGTAACGGACTTGAATAATCGATTATCACTTACAATAATCTATTATTCATGGCAGTTGGGAGCTGATCTTTGGCACTCAGTGTACTTGGCTATATATTTTGTTTTGGAGAAATTAAAAAAAAACGTTGTTGAACAGAAGCTCTTGCAGAATACTGTTTGTCAGAGGAAGTTCTCAGAAGCTATAGTTCAAGTTCCCTTGCTTGGTCTCGTGAACAGGAGAGGCTCGTGTGTTGTGTGTCGATAGTCGGAGCAAGCTCTCTTCGAGTTAGCAAGGTGCTTTGCCTGGTCTCGTGAATAGGAGAAGCTCGCGTTTCGTTTGTCGATAGTCGGAGCGGTTCTCTTCGAGTTGGCAGAGTGTTCTTCTTCCGGTTCGTTCGTCGAAGGAAGGTTTATTTATCTGCTTTATTCACTATTTGTTGTAATTTGTGAAACCATTTTTAGTGAAAAAGGTTAATCACTATTTATAGTGATTAACGACTGGACGTAGAATCTTTTGATTCGAACCAGGATAAAAATTATGTGTTGATCTTCTTATTCCCTACACTCATTTTATTGTACGTACATCAACTGTTTGATTAATTTTCTGAAAGAAAATTATCTTTACTAAAACGGACCATTAAACTTGATTTGTGACCGTAACACGCTTTCTAAGTATTTTATTCCGCTGCGCGACTCTATAACGGTACCGATTGTTCCAACAATTGGTATCAGAGCTTGCTTTGATAGTTTTTCAAAATTTGCGAAAATGGCTGGTCACAATCAAAACCATGTATATGCTGAGGGTGCTTCCATTAACAGACCTCCATTGTTTACTGGTGATAACTATGCTTTTTGGAAAGTGAGAATGGAGATTTTTATGGGGTCTGTTGATAGAGGTATCTGGGAAGCCGTACAAAATGGTCCTTACATTCCTAAAAGTACAGTTGATGGTGTAGAAATAGAAAAATCATATTTTGACTGGACTGTTGAGGAAAATAGAAGAGCCCAATTTGATATTAAGGCTCGAAATATAATTTTATCTGCACTAACCATTGATGATTTTTTCAAAGTATCTGTTTATAAAAGTGCTCAGGAAATGTGGAAATTTTTAAGAGTCACTCATGATGAAGTATCGAATGTGGCTAAGTTGACTTGTTCGAATTCATGCTCTACATCAAACTCCTCAAGCTCAAGCGATTCTAGTAAGCAAGAAAATTTATGCTTGATGGCCAACGTTAAATCATCTGACAGCCAAATCTTGAAGGAAAAGAAGGACTATCAAGGTTCCTCTTCAAGTTTCAAATGTTATGGATGTGGTGAAAGAGGCCATGTGAAAGCTTATTGTTCAAGCAACAAAAGAAGTAAAGAAAGAAAAGAAAAGAAAATTCACAAGAAGAAGAAGGTTCACATTGCTTGGGAGGATAATGCATCAACCACCTCTAGTTCAAGTGATTCTGTTGAAGAAGCCAACTTGTGTTTGACGGTTAATATTAATGACACTACAAGCCAAGTAAGTTGCTCTAGCCTTGACACTAGTGAATTTGATGTACAAAAGGCTTTTCTTGAATTGCTTGATGAATCTGAAAAATTGAATGCTGCTCATAAAAATTTGAAAAAGGAATTTAAAGAATTGCGAATTAAATATGAGAAGGCATTAGATGAGGAAGTAAGTTTGAGAAATAAAATTTGCAACTTGAAAATGAAAAAGTCATCAAATGTTGAACATCCTGTTGAATGCTTGTCTTGTAAGAATCATATGTTTAACATTGACATACTTGAAAATTTACTTTCTAAAGCAACCAAGTCTGTCTCACATGTTTTTAGAAGGAGCAATGTTAGAAATAAAGAAATGCATCATAAAAAGTCTAAAGTTAAGAGAACTCGTAGAGTTTGGGTTGAAAAAGGAACAACTGTAAAAACCAAACTGCATGGTGTTTTTTGCTTCTATTGTATGAAAAAAGGACATACTTCAAACAAATGTAGAATCAAACATTTTGATGTTCCTGATGGAAAATGTGCTTGGATTCCCATTATAAAGTAATTTGTCTCTAACCCTGAGGACCCAAATGAGATTGTGGGCACCAAACCTCTCTTGGATGGTTTTGCAGGTTAAGTTCTCAAAAGGAGAGGAGAGATCCATGGTATTATGCTTTCGGAAATAATGATCTAAGAGCAGGAAGTGAATCCATCAAATGGCATTCAAAGCCTTGGTTCGAACTCCATGTGATTGAGCTAAGTGTTGTTTGAATTGTGTTATTGCACTTTGTTCTGGTTATCTTTCTAATTTTCCATTATTTGATTACTGTTATATTCATTTAA
This sequence comes from Vigna angularis, assembly GCF_016808095.1. NCBI lineage: Eukaryota > Viridiplantae > Streptophyta > Magnoliopsida > Fabales > Fabaceae > Vigna > Vigna angularis. Next base: position 16,873,605 of record NC_068973.1, on the reverse strand, counting down.
ATGAGTTGGTTGATAGATTTTCATTGGCATTTTTAGATAATTAAGTTATTTGATGATTGAATTGGCATTTCCGTTTCAAAGATGTTTTCTGTGGAGATCTATTTATATGCATGCCATATGAGCTATGATTTGCTCCGCATAAAGCTTGATTACAAATTGTGAAAATCACTGTAGAATAGTCTTTAAAAGCAGTTGTCAAAACTGCATTTCCTTGTTTGAGTCAATTTTCCAGTTTTAAATTCTGGTTTGCCAATATTTCATGGATAAAATCCATTGAACCAAGATAAACAATGTTATTGAATTAAATCTGATTACTGCATATTGATGTTTTAATTTTTATATATGTTGTTTTATATGCAGAGTTGAATTCATTGGGTTGAACAGATTGGGATATGAGAGTGCATGAATCATAGCTGTTGTTTTGAAAGTTGTAAATTGTGTTGTCAAAGTTAGTTTTTTGAACTGATTGTGCTAGCTGAAATGCTTTCATATCAAACCTGTAGCAGCTGTGATAATTTCCATTTAAGCTACTGTTGCATTCATTTTAGTTTATAAATTGGTTGCTTAATCATTGATATCTTAATTGTTTGAAAAGTGGTTGTTGATTTCGTGGGTTAATTGAGTATGCTAAAAGTTAAATTTGAATTGCATATTTAAGGGGGTATCTTTACTTTATGAACTTAGAAGAGAGGTTGGAGTGTTAGACATATCTTAGAATCAAAATCTATGCAAATTTTTGCATTTTTCGTAAACTTAACGCTTCATAATCGATTATCATCAAGTCATAATCGATTATTCATGCATCAAATTCAATTCTGGAAAATCTTGAGCAGATAATCGATTATCATTATGCATAATCGATTATCATGCAATTCTGGGCAGAATTATTGAACTGATAATCGATTATCACGAGCCATAATCGATTATCGCGCTGACAGTTTCAAAAATAGAGCCGTTGGAGCATCCCATAACAGCTATAAACGACCATAAACATCTAAGTTTGATTGTTATGTTATTTTCTTTATGGTATTTAGTTTCTTAATCTTTATGAATTTCATGTACTTCCTTTCTGTTCTTAATATAATGAGCTTTTATTTTTTGCATATATTCCATTTTTGAGGGGGAGCTCATATTAAGGGGGAGGTTATTACATTATTCTTTTTGCTTATGATCAAAAAGGGGGAGAAAAATAATACAAGGGGAGAAGTATAAATTATTACAGGTATTGCTAACCTTGTTGTTGTTTGTTAGCTTGTATGTTTTGCAGGTAAGCCAAACTTGCTTTTAAAATTGAATTTTTGATCATCATCAAAAAGGGGGAGATTGTTACCAATAAGGAGTATTGGTAAATCTTGAAGAAATTTGTTTTGATGATGCTACAAGAAGTTTTAGTTGCAGAAGATATTAGAATTAGTTAAAAGCAATTTGTAGAAATTAAATGTAGTAGGAAATTCTTGTAAACCTTGTAAACTTGCATTTTTAACTGCAATAATCGATTATGATTAAGCAATAATCGATTATCACAAGTCTTACTTGAATAATCGATTATCACTTCATATAATCGATTATCACATTTTTGAAAACCTGTAACGGACTTGAATAATCGATTATCACTTACAATAATCTATTATTCATGGCAGTTGGGAGCTGATCTTTGGCACTCAGTGTACTTGGCTATATATTTTGTTTTGGAGAAATTAAAAAAAAAACGTTGTTGAACAGAAGCTCTTGCAGAATACTGTTTGTCAGAGGAAGTTCTCAGAAGCTATAGTTCAAGTTCTCTTGCTTGGTCTCGTGAACAGGAGAGGCTCGTGTGTCGTGTGTCGATAGTCGGAGCAAGCTCTCTTCGAGTTAGCAAGGTGCTTTGCCTGGTCTCGTGAATAGGAGAAGCTCGCGTTTCGTTTGTCGATAGTCGGAGCGGTTCTCTTCGAGTTGGCAGAGTGTTCTTCTTCCGGTTCGTTCGTCGAAGGAAGGTTTATTTATCTGCTTTATTCACTATTTGTTGTAATTTGTGAAACCATTTTTAGTGAAAAAGGTTAATCACTATTTATAGTGATTAACGACTGGACGTAGAATCTTTTGATTCGAACCAGGATAAAAATTATGTGTTGATCTTCTTATTCCCTACACTCATTTTATTGTACGTACATCAACTGTTTGATTAATTTTCTAAAAGAAAATTATTTTTACTAAAACGGACCATTAAACTTGATTTGTGACCGTAACACGCTTTCTAAGTATTTTATTCCGCTGCGCGACTCTATAACGGTACCGATTGTTCCAACAAGTACAGCTCGCGAAATTTTCCACACAACTAGTGGTAATGGTCAAATGCACATGACTTTTAACACTTCTGCTAGGCTCTTTTGATACTTCTTTTGTAACGTTTGCTTATAAGCTTTTAGATCTTATTTTTCCACTTCTTTTAAGTGCAAAACAAGACCACTACACACATAAACCAGATTTGATATTTTGATTTTGAAAGTTCAAAGAACAAGAAACACAAAGTAGAAGAAAACCTATTAAAGTGAAAAGTAGAATTTAAAACTAAAGAAGATAGAATTTTTTTTATGAACTTACCAATGATCTAATAGTAAATATGAACCCAAAACTATAAAGGTAAGGCACTCAAAGCCTTTTATATGATTAAATTTTAAAATTCAAATTTTACATCTTTTTTGTGATTTTTATAGCCTTAACAAGGAGAAAATGACATAAAAAGGACTACATATGACTCTAGACAATATATATGGATTTGAAAAGCCAAATGACCCACATATGATATGATTGAATGGAAAATATGAAGAAAAGTTTCAAAAAAAATCTAAGAACATGATATCCAACACATTTAGAAGGCACAAAAAAGTAGACAAAACAACCAAAAACCGGAGAAATGTTGATGAAAAGATTATGGAAACTTAAAATGATATGATTCTTTCTTTTGTCGGTGATGTCGAGGTCATACTTGACTCAAATTGAATGATACAAATTAAATGCAGTATACTAGAAAGTGACTCCTAGGTCCATCTCTTAAGGATCAATTTTGGTTCCGTTAAAGGATTAAACACGTAGTTGGGGGGAGGGGGGTTAGAGCAAATTTACGAATTGAAATTAGTAGAGTAATTAACTTAAACTAAAACAATGATTATTAAACAAGTTGGTCCCTAGTTTGATTACAATGCCTCCAATCCGTAATTGACAATAATTCACCCGCTCTTCTCACCCCTAATCGAACACAAATTAACCGACTAAGCGAAGATTAATCCGATTTTCAAAACAACGAATTAAGCAAACACAATGCACATATTTAATCACTTATGCGCTACCACAGATTAAGCAACTATAGCTCTAATCAACTAAGCGAAGATTAAACACAAATTAAACCACTAAGCGTGTACCTAATTGCAAGCACAAAATATATTAAGAATCATGCAAAGGAAATAATAGCATAATCACAATGACAGTGCAGTAATCTCAAGAAGGCAATGCAATCTTTCTACTCACCAACCAAACAGATTTCAAGCATCCATTAAGAACAATTGCAAAACAGAGAAGAATAGAAACAACATTTCATTCATAACAACTAAGGTCTGAATACTACAAAACGAAAGAAGTAAACGAAGAGAAGAAAAACGAAAAGACAAAAGAAAAGAGAAAACGAAAATGAAATCAGAAAACAAAATTGGAATGCGAAAATGAAACTGGAAAACGAAAGTGCAGAAGCAAGAACAGTAAATGAAATTGGAATTAAAACTGGAAAATGAAAAATACAAAAACTTAAGACAAAACACCTCTTTATGTCCCACGAAGGAATGGATTAGATTATTCAAAGTTGTTGCTGCATGGGCATCAAAACCCTAGGACAGCCAAGTCTACCCCTAAAAATGGCTTCCTAAATTGACCCAAAAAATGGGCCCAAAGTCAAAGTCTGGCCTAAATTAAAAAAACGAAATTACAAATGAAATTAAAATCTAATGCTGAGGTGGAAAATGGTATATGACGTGGCAGTCCTCTCGAAGTCCCAAAAATGTAATTCCAAAATTGCCCTGAAAATAATAGTAGGAATAATTAAGCTCAGATAATTCAAATTAATTAAAATGTGAATTACTAGTCAAATTAAGCCCAAATAGAAAAAAAGATGAGAAAATAATGGATGATTAAGCACAATTCACTAATTAAATCTGATACAAAAAGCTAAGTGAATCGGAGAAAATAATGATTCATCAATAGGAAACTACACTCAAAGGGCTTTCATTTAACTACAAACCCATATTTTTTGGACCTCTAAGCTATATTCAAATTAATTTGAAAATTGTTAATGTTAACTACATAGTAAGGGAGGTTCATTTAGAGTATTTCAAGATAACTACAACAAGACAAGGTTAGGAAAACACAAGGACAAATAAAAATTAACTTAAGCTCTTATTACCAAATGATTGTAACCTCCTAACTAGTTTGGACCGAAGAGAAGTTATGATGACGATGAATGTATGGAAGCTGTGGAGGTTAAGGGGTAAGGCTCACGACCTTTGGTTTTTTGCTGCTGATGGGGTGGTGTTTGATGATTCTCTTAGAGAGGTCTGGCCAACTCTAGAGCAAGGTGGTAAAGGAGACCATATGAAATGATTTAGCCTTTGGTAACCTAAGATGAGTAGTATGGCACAAAAATGACAACATAATTTCTCAAATTCAAAGGTAAATACAAGATGGGAAGACACATCTATTTATAAGCTAAGTGTGTCTCCAAAATGTAGAAGCAAAACTCTAAAAACACTACCTTGACCTAGCTTGGAGACAAAGGCAGAAATCCTCTCTAATTATGGAGACTCCTTTCCATTCGTAGAGTGACATGTGACCACTAACTATAGAAAATATTTTCCAATGTGAGCATGACACATGACCACTCTCGCATGGAAGGTCCTACACACCCTTGTCCACCAATCTAAGTTAAAACTTTGACCACATGGTCAACCTAAACTCATGGACATTGATTTTGGGTCAACATTACGTCTTGACCTTTGTTCACCAAGTGGTCTAAAAACCCTACACTACTTGACCTAAAATACAAGGCCCAAATTAAATCTTACACTACTTGATCCATAATACAAAGCCCAAATAAATCCTAGAATACTTGGCCCAAAATACAAGGCCCAAATTATTCCTACTCTACTCGAAGCTCCATGATGGCCCAAGAGAGAGTCTAGGCCCATCTTCCACAGATGACCTCAACTCTTCTTGAATGTGCTTGGCCATGGCTAAGGGTTATGACATGAACTTCCCATTTATATTCTTCCATAGTTTTGGACATTGAGAAAATATCAAAGTTTCCATACCTGTCTCTATCATCATCCGATAATCACTTAATACAACACTGCCTAAACTTTTAGAATCTCATTCTTTATTAGATAAACCTTTATCATGTATAGATTGAAATCGACTAGAAGATCCACTTGGTCCATCCACTTCAACTCCATGTACACTAACATCCACCAATTATCTTTACTCAAGACATCCTCTTTGGACCCATTGGAACAACTAACATCAGACTCATCTTGACCCTCTTCCTCTCCTTCCATAGCAATATCATCCTTACCCTCTCCCTCCCCGTCCACATCAACATCTGTCTAGGTAACATACCAAAGTATTGCTTTCTCCAACATATTTCAGTGACCCATTATTGACAAACTTACTCCCATGTTGAAAGACGACTTCAAAACCAAAGTCAAGCATCTAAACTATATTTGAATATATATTTAACCTTGTCATATATCAAAATGACCAAACAATATAGGACATATTACATTCCATACCTTAAAAACACCGATATAACAATTTCAAATGCGGCACCACAATGAAAACTTCATCACACATAATAGGGACCACAATAAAAACAACATCTAACTTAATGGGGATCACCACTTTGAAGTGATTCCGTAAAGAAATAAGCAATAGATCACATTACACATAAAATTATAAGGAAGCACAACATTCGAAAATGTTTAAAATAAAATCACAACTTTAAAACACTAACCCTAAATTATCCTAAATTATCCAACCATCACAACACCACAACATTGCAAAAAAACAAATAGACACAAAATCATGTATGTTCAACATATATGCACTTTCGACCTTCAATGGAGAACACTTTCCTATTAAAGAAAGGTTGATTTTGCACTTTAACTTTTTCTTTGTTTGAAATCTTCAATTTCGCTTCTTTTCTCCGTTTGAGATCCTGAATTGAGTTTCTCTTCTTCGCTGTTCAAAATTCCAAATTTAACTTCTCTTATTGTTTGTTCGAAATTCCTAAACTCTTCTTCTCTGTTCGAAATCTCTAATTTCATAAACATTTAATTACTTTTCTAAATCCTAGTTCCAAAATTTTCAAATCACTAAATCGTTATTGGGTTATACATAAAAAAACAAATATCAAGACAATGTCACTATGTAAAAAAATTCCAAACACATAACTAATAGATTTTATTTATATACGTTAATCCAAATATGGATAAAATTAACACTTTTAAAAAGTAAAAACTAAATAGACATTATCTTGAAAGAGACTATACGAATAATTAAATCTAATAATTATTATATAAAGAGAATTTGTTAAGTGTTTATTTGAGAACGGAAGAAGTAAATGAAGATGATAAAAAGAAAAGAAGAAAGAAGAAAAAGAAAAGAATGTTTGAGAAAAGATAAATTAGAAGAAGTGATGATCTAAAGGGTGGGTCCAAAAGCGTAGAAATGAGGGGAATAGGTGAGTGAAAGCAAAGGGCCCGGGAAATACGGATAAAATATCGGCGGAATACGAAGGGAAAAATGGCACTATGATCATCCAATAATTGAGTAATGGTGGTCCCCACACCTAACAACCTCAAGGGGCCCACTCCCTCAAGCCCCCATCTCACGTGCTCTTGTTCCCTCTGGCTGCGGGACCCACTCTTCCCGTACCACTCCATTAATCATATCACGTGCTTCCTTTCATTATATTTTTCTAACGTTTTATTTAACAAATCAAATATAAAATTTTTTATAGGGGTGAAAAAATAAATTTCAATAGATCGAACTCTAATAAATTTGAATTTAAATAGTGAGTTGAAATTTTACTAATATAAAAATTAATTTGAATTTATATTTTAATATTTATAAATTTATAAATATATTTAAAATTTAAAATATTATTTTTAATATGTTAAAATTTAAAAATAAGTTATATAAAATTGCATTTCATTATAATAATTGATATTAAAATTACATATTTATTACTAAAAGTATACATATAATTTTTTAAGTTAAGATTCATTAGATTTATATAAATTATTTAAAATAAAAATAATTTTTATTAAAAATTTAATTTAATATGAATTTGTAATTTGAAAAATATAATTAAATTAACTTGCAATTTGAACCGTCTAAATTTAATTAACAAGATAAATTAAAGGGTTAAATATGTTTTTATCCCTTAATTTTAAATGAATATTGGAATTAATCAATCTTTAAAATTTTAATCCAATTTAGTTCCTAACTTTAGAAATGTATGGATTTAGTCGTTTTAGCCAAATTTTGTTAAATTTCTTCGAAGGTTAAAAAATATTTCATGCTAACATTTGAGGTGTTTACGTTGTAACATCTCAATTATATAATATTAAAACTATAAAGAAACTATCATATTAATAATAAAATAGAACAATTAACAAGCTAGAAATATAAAGTTTCATAGCCATCTAACATAACCATAAAAATAAACTTTATATACAGAAGATTAGGCTCAAAATTATGTACATAAATAGTCATCTAAACAACTCAAAGGAAAAAGTAACCACTATAGATATAACTACTAAAACTTCTATGCATCTGGGCCATCTCCACCTAATGCTTGCTTCATAGTCACATCATCTCCCTTTGCTCACACCTACCAGATGATAATAGCCAACACACAAACAAGCAATAACACCTAAGCACAAGAGAAAACAAATAGGGTAAGCTAATGATACAAAACAAATCATATCATACCAATATTTCATAGATATATTATGTTACACACGAGAATAATTCAAACATTCTAATCATGCAATTGACCTAGACTTGAACTATCCGGATTTAGTATGAATATCGAGCTATGGCGGGTCATGCACTTGTGGTGACCTCTACTGCTCTACAGAGCCATTGCCAATGGATTTCACCCTACCACACCCACAAGGTTAGTTTGTACAGTGTCTTAGGCCATGTTGGAAGCACATAGACTAAAACCTCCTACCACTCTCACCACATGTATCAATCCTCTCTAAGTGAGAATGAATGTTCATTAGAGTCTCAAGATAACCCCCTAGATGGAGTTTCCTGCATTTATACCAACAATATTTTGATACAACCATTAAGAATTTCCCTTAGAACTCTTACACACCTTATTCCATTTAAACATATGTTCCAAACCTTACCATAGATCATACAACAAACCATTATGACTTGTAAAACCATGCACATAAAAGAAAGGATTCAAAAACACCCAACAGGACTTATACCCACTCGCCCAACAAACAAACTCTGTTTGCCCAACGAGAGACAAAACAACAAGCCTTCCAAGCTAAGCGAGCTGGCTTGCTTCACCTATGCAACTCTCTTCCAAAAACCCCATATACCCGCCCAACAAGCAGATTTCACTCGCCAGTGAGATCCAAAACAACAAGCTTCCCAAGCCCAGCGAACTCGCTCACCTAACTGTTGGAATTCACTACCAAAACTCCCCTAAACTCGCCCAATGAACCCATCCTGCTTACCTAGCCTCGCTGCATAAATCTGCAGCAATAAAATTGCAAAACTAGCTCTCTTAAACTCCTCATTATAACACCCTTTCTTTCGCTATCATGTGGTATTTTTTCTTTTTTGAAATATACACTCATTAAGGAAAATAACTTCTGATACCATTACTAAATCAAGAAAAATTAAAACCTTACAATCATAAAGTTCATTTCGAAATAAAACTGAAAGTAAGTTTAAAATACAACTCATGAGTAATATTTTTTGTATTACATTTTGAAAATCCCAAGAATTGCCCAGCGCACTCCTTGCTTTTAACAACTCCCACTTCATCTGTAATATCATCTACTCTAGTATAACAACACGAGTTATACAGTCATTGCCAGAACACAAGCACAAACACAAAGACAAACAAGTAGGGAGAGTTAAGTGATCAGAGTCGTACCCGAGTCAAATTTGATATGCAATAAAGTGCAGTATAAACTAGGAAGTGACTCCTAGGTCGTCTCTCAAGGACCAAACAATGGTTCAGGAATTAAGTCGAACACTTGGTGGGGTGTGTTTATGGACATATTTGTGAATGAAAATGCACTAAATTAAAACACGAATTAAAGACAGTTTGGTGTTATATCGATTGCACCTGTTTCCAATCACAGACTTACAATAGATACCCACTCTTATTACCCTTAATAAAACACGAACTAGACAACTAAGCGAAGTCTAAAACGATCTTCATAAAAATGCGAATTAAGCAAATGCACTCACATAGTTCCGCTCGATTCTGCACAAACACGTTAATCAACAAAGCGATGATTATCATGCTCGAATTAGACCACTAAGCGAGGACCAATCGCACAGAACATATTGCTCATGTGTGGGCAACTAAGAACAGAATCAGAATCAAAATTAGGCACAATAATCTCATGGAAATCTTACAACCTCACTAACACCAAACCAGAACAGATTAAGCTTCCATTAAAACAACTTCCAAACAGCAAAACGAAATGAAACTCATTATTAAACGCTGCAAAACAGAACTAGAATGCAGAACAACACAAGGAACTCAATCAGAAAACGAAACTCAACCAGAGGGACGCACCAGAAAAATGCACCAGTAAAACGAAACTGAGACGCAAAACAGAACCTACTTCTAATTCGAAATTGCAACCCAGATATGAAAACTCTAACCCCTAAATAAACCTAGAACAGCGAGAGTAAACTGCAACGAAAATGGAAAACAAAACAACAACTCAAAAACGTAAATCAGAACCATGAATCAACTAAAAAACGCAACAACAACAAAAAAAACGTTAATAAAAATGAGAATGGAAAACGCAAATAAGCAAGACAATAGAAACGAGAATGAAAAATGGAATTGCAATTAATTAGAAAGCAAGTTCAAATACAAAGAGAAAAGAGAAAACGAAAAACCTAAGATGAGGAGCTCTCCAAAAGAAGGGAAAACGTAAAGTGCATAATGAGAGCATAAGAGAGTGTTTTGGTGGTTGTCCCCCTTTTTGCACAAAACCCTAGGTCAGATCTCACTAATGGGCCTCTCCAAAAATGTCCAAAAATGGCCCAAAACTTAATTCTGCCCAAAAATGCCTAAAAACAAAATTACAACTTAAATTAAATTAAAATGCTAATGTGGCAAGTGAAGGATGACGTGGCAACTCCCTTGATGTCCCAAATTAATATTCCAAAAACTTCCCTGCAATTAATAATGAAAATAATTAGCCTTAGATAATTCAAATTAATTAAAATAAGAATTTTTGGTCAAATTAAGCTCAATTAGCAAAAATGGGGAAATAATGGACATTCAAGCACAATTCCTTAATTAAATCTAGTACAATAAGCTAAGTGAAATCAAGAAAATATTGACTCATCACTAAGCCTTCAACACAAGATGAATATAAAATAATAAACTCACACACTACTCATGCAACAATACAAATTCATCCATCTCCATGTTACTCATAAGATTGTTATCTCTATATTTCTCTACTCATGTACTCTTTACCTATTTTGTTCTTATGATCTCTTCCTCGCGTTACCCTCATTTTGGTAATTCTCGAACTTTTATGTACTTCTCTCATCACTATTAGTTTCACATCTCACTCTTTCTTCTTAAGACTAGGTGGTTTGGGTCAACCAAATATTCTTCCCCACTGTCTCACACAATTGAGAAAGTGCCAAACTCGAGTCACTGCTCTTCCAGTGCCTTACACAAGCGAAGAATATAAATCTCTTCCCCACTACCTCACACATGTGAGAAGGTGCAATGCTCGCACCTCTTTCATTGCGTCACACAAGCAAAAAGAAGTTCTCCCTACTGTCTCACACAGGCGAAAGAAGCAACACCTTTGAGTCTCATTCTCACATTCCTCACATAGGCATAAATTTACTTTCCACTTCCTCACACATACAAAAGGTTTTGTCCATTTTATAAGTTTCGGTGAGACCACATATGATTCCTCATATCACTCTCCCACTACCTCACATAGGCGAAGAAAAGTTCCTCTCCACTGTCTCACACAAGCAATAATGGAATTGTTGTGACTTAACCATTATAGTCAGAAACCACACTTATATATCAAACTCCCGACACCAACCGAGACTTGTCTCACTGTTAACTCATTGACAAGTGTACCAAATCATATCAAGTAATATAAAATGGTAAGACCAAGTATCGTTTCCCAAGAAACTCGTGACACCAAACAATCGGATAATGCCTTAACTAATTAAGACTAAAGAGTGATTCCATTGAATGAAATTTGAATGCAATAAAAGTAAACATAATAACTTGAATGTAAAATTGATCTTTTGAAGCTAAAACAAGAATGAATGAATGATATTGAGATGATGATGTTGTTGGGGTTAGATTTCACCTACTGCACTTTCATGCATATTAGAACTCATCCTCTTCATTGGAATGCTAATGTCACTTTCAAAATTACTCAAAACCCAATCCCTTGGCGTAAAAAGCCTAGCCTTGATTATTAGACAACAATCCCTTGAAAACCCTAATAACCAATTCCGCTTTAAGAAAAGAAGCTTAAGACAACTAAACGTCCTATTTCTATCACTATATAATATTTCCTTTAGGTGAAATCCTCCAGATCATGGTTCTTAAGTATTTCCCAATAATAAAGAAATCCAATCATTAAGCTATGAATGGCCAAAACATAACAAGCATTAAGAATAGGAGAAAATCACTAACATTCAATGAAAGAAGCATAAAATATTTAAAACATGTTTAAATACATGAAGTTCAGAGGTTACATCTTTCCCCCAACAACAAATGAATTTAGCTCTCCATTGTCATGGAGAACCTTATCTTACAATGGAAGAAAGTAAATGAGATGGAAACCCTAAAAAGAGAAAAGGAAAGCTCACGCATGCCCAATCTGCCGCCAAAGGGTCGAAAATCCTCTTTTTGTGCTTCAGTCGTGAAAAGATACGAACCCTAATGTGTGCCTTTAAATAGATCCAAAATTCCATATGGGCCAACGTTGTCAGCGCTCAGCGCCCTGGCTGAGGGCAACCAGGCGTCCTGCGGTGTAGCTGACTGGCGCTCACTGCCCTTGGAGGGGGCAGGCGTGCTTGCGAGATCCTTGGCCCTCAACGCCCCTGAAGAGGACGCCCAGATGTCCATGCGTTACCACCAGCGCTGAGGGTCCCAGAAAAGGTTAGCCAGGTGTGGTTGCGTGACAACCAACGCCCAAGGCTTCTATTATGGTGCTTCTACTGTCCTTCCTGGGTTCCAACTCCTTGATACTTTACTCCTCTTGCAAAACATACCAATAACCTACAAAATTGAGGGAATCAGTGATAAAAATCATTAAGTATAAGCTCTATTCACTTATTCACCAAATTCAACTAAAAAAAGAGTTTAAGCAAGTTTCAAAGTCAAAGAGAGTTGATTTAATATCAAAATTGCATCACAGATAACAGTAAATTCAACCGTTATCACAACCCCAAACTTGAAACTTTACTTGTCCTCAAGCAAAAATATAACTTGGCCCAAACAACATAGCCATACTACAATGGTCTAGCACACCAAAAAAATATTCTCTTCTAAGACAAGTAATCACTCATGTCTGCCCATCATAAAGAGATCAGTCAAGATATAATGATGTCTTAGCCAATCAAGCTTCAACTATGGTGCTCACATAACAAAGAATACACAACTGATGCAAAGGCCTTATGAGTGATCAACAACCAGGCAAAATGTTATCCTATAGTGCATGGAACCATTCCTCACCAAAGAAAGTGTTTCACTCAAGCTCAAAGGTGTATAGTGAGGTATCTCTTTTAACCGTTATCACTCACATAACCATAAATCCTCATTTTCAAGTATGACTCACTCATACAATCATTCTACACTATTCCAAAAATTCATATCATTTCCCAATCACAACTAGGAACACACATTTTATCAATATGCAAAACAAATTACAATAATAACAATTGCGTGCATCCAAACTTAATTTTACATGAATACATCTCATAGTAACCTTCATCACATTTCTAAGTCAAGGATTCACCTTCTATTGCTAAACATCATTCATTCATAGTCAATATACACTATTTACAGCCTATGAACGCGTAACAGATCATTTTTAGTCATTAGAAATCAATCACAACAAAAAATAATCGATTATCTATGATGATAATCAATTATCATTGCATGATAATTGATTATTTTCTTATAATTCACCAAAATATGCATTCAAATAGCATACAAGTCTCAAACACTTTATGTTTTCGCAATTTCTTTTCCATAATGGTATAAAACCAAGAGTTTTCATTATAACATCATATAAATTGATTTCAAAATCTCCTTTCATAAAAAAATTACATTCATCAAACACTTTGCATTAGAAAATCAAGATCAAACAGAACAACCAAGTCCAATACCAAAGTTTCTAGCACATGCAAGAAACCATCTCTAAGAATAATTCAAATATATCCAAAATTTTTCATGCTCTACTTATCATCTATCCATATTTAACTTATGACATATAACACCATAGATACATTCATTTCATCACCAAAATTGGTTAAGTTTAACAACAACAACCACCTATATGAAACATGTCATTCCAAACTTCATAAAACAAAATGAATGAGTAGTTTCCACTATTCATCTCATCCAAGAATAGAACATACATCCAACAACTCATACATATCATGAATCTTACTCCATCTTCCATCCAATTCATAAAATTTTCGTACATAATAATATACATGAACAAACCTTTCTATTTTACATCATTTTCCAGAATTTAGACAACTTAAAGTCTCATAACAACTCATACCATAACATCCATACGAAAATTCAATGTTCATTCTATTAAAATAGAATGACTCAAATTTTCACATCAAGAGGGGGAGGGGGGGAGGGGTGAATTGATGAACTGTAAAAAACAAAAGGTTTTAAAATCTTTTCCACAAAAATTGATGCCTTTATTCGTTTCTTGAATTGCAAGGTAAAAGATTTTCAATGCAGCGGAAACTTAATCGAATAAGTACAAAAAGTAATCTATTGAATAAAAGAGAGTAGTAAGGATCATAAAATTTAAACACTGACTTTTTATACTGGTTCGGCCAAGCCTACATTCAGTGTCCTTCCAACCACAGGAAGCCAATGCACTATAAAGATGAAGCTTTCTACAACAAGGTTTTTATAGAGACCTCACATAAAAAATATAAAACACCTCTCTCACCCTCTAATCTAATATAGGCAGTCAACACCAAGACCAGCAGCAAGAATCCCCTCTTCTGTTGTCTAACCCCTTTGAGGCACCCTCAAAGTCAAGAACACACACATTCTTCTTCCTATAGTCACAACAGGAAACTCAAACCAATCTTCAAGAGATTGCAGAATCTGATCACGTAGTAACACCCAAATGTGCATATTTGATCAGTATTTGAAACACAATAGTCTTGCTCTTCAAGAAATCACAAGTTGTTGATTACCACGGTCAATCTTGTTTCTTGGAGCTTTTCCTCTCTTTTTGTAAGATCACGACTTTATGTAAAATGATATGATATAGTATAACACATATCAGACACATTTTAATTGATTGACCTACTAACGTAATCGAATATAACAATCAATTATAACAGAATTAGCAGCAGTCAAACAAATAATTGAATGTACAATTAATGCAATCGACTATCATTTAATGCTTGGTCAACATATTTAAAAATATGACTGTTATGTTAGTTGTTACCAGCATTTAACATATTTTCAGAACATCAATTAACTTATTCGAATACATAATGCATGCATTCGATTAAGTGAAATCTTTTTGCATAGTTTTGAGAACTTTTCGCTTTGGAAAAACTCACAGCACACTTCAAAAGAGTTTGTGCAAACACACGAGTTTTAATCGATTCACCCCATAATGTAATCGACTTAAAACTGTTGTTTTGCCACACATTTAAAGTTCAACCATAATGCTTGTGATTTTCCTTTTCCAAAAACATATGTCATGCATACACATATAAAATCACATATTTCACACAGTGATATGCAATGAACAACACAAACATGTTCTCAGATATGCTTTAACAGATTTAACATATTAAGGGAAAGCATATAACATGTAAACATAAAACATGTAACACAAAATATACATGTGTTATTAATTATGTGGTCATCATCAAAAACTCAGATATCACTGAGATTGTGGGTTAAGCTAAACATGTGCTTCCCCTATCAATAATCTCAACACATTCCAAGTTATGGTTCATACTCCAAACCATCTCTTTTACATTAACACATACTCAAAGTCCTTAATCCAAGTATACAATATTTCTAGTTCAAAAATCTCACAACAAGTATTCATATTCATTCCATTCATATTCATCACTACACATGATCACCCATTCAGACCATACAAGTCCTACACAAAGTAAAAGACAAGGTTTAGCTCCCTTTACCTCTTAAAGACCTCTTTCGCAAACCTTGAATCTTTTTCCATAAATTTGCACACACTCTTGCCTCCTTGCACTCTATCCTCCTTGTACTCCAAAAGCTTTCAACTCACACTTAAGGGGACAACCATGATCCCTCACTCCATAAACAACCATCCCAATCTCTAAAGAGGGCTCAGACACACTCATTTTAGGGCCAAGAATCCAAAATTCTAGATCTGGGGGAATATTCCCACCTTTTCACACAAGAACATGTGTTTCAAGTTGTCATGTTTCCATCTCTAACGTAAATAATCAATTATATGGGGTGATAATCGATTATATTAAGTCCAAAGGTCCAAAATGTGATTTTCTCTTAGCAATAATTATCTAGGCTGATAATCGATTATCTCTAATCGATTATCATTAGTGATAATCGATTATCTTAAGAATAAAGGTCCAAACCTTTCACAATTTTCCCCGATTTAATTGAGACTCTTCTCGATGTTAAAAAACATGCGTATAAGTAGTCAAATGGAAGCTCTTTGAGTCTTCTTTCCAATTAAAAAACAATCAACTTATTTAGAGTTTTGAACAAGGAGTTATGAGCAAAATAGTAAAAAAAGGTCAGAGTTGACAACATTCTATCTTGGGCTTTGACGCCACTTGATATGTCTTGAGCTTGCTCGGGTCTTACACCCATGACCTATCCTAAACACGTTTACCAACTTCTACCACTCATAGATTGGATTCTACATTATTATAGACCTAGAAAAATGTGTTTAACCCAACTTAAACTAGTTGTTAACTATTTTGCCTCAAGATTTCAACTTAAAAACATCTAAATTCTCCCCTTTGAGACCAAAGTTGAATTCTACAAGTTCTAGCTCATTTTAAAGTGACTTAGCGACTTTAACAACTCATAAATGACTTACCAACATACCCCAAAGGTTTCATTTGGGCATAGAACCTATTATTCAAAATCTAACTAGTCTAAACCCAAAAATGCACTTAAAGACTAACCAAAACTGAATTTATTCTTTTTAACCTTTAGTTCAAAAACTCACATACCAAAACCTCCTATTTTGACTAAAAACACGTACAACTCCACCTAATGCCATTCTCCTCCACTTTTAACCACATCCAACACCACCAAAAATATATAAACACCACCATTCATCATACAATTTGAGTTTAATACAAAATCATTCAACATCAACAATTATCATGTAATCAAATTCATTTACTCAACAACAATTCTCATTAACTAACAATTCAATCATAAACATTCAATATCTACCAACTATACATTGTAATATTATCAATTCATACTTTATACATTAATATAAAATAAGAACTAGTTTCTGTTACCTTAAAGAGAATTATCACAACTCTAAGAATGCACCATAGTTGCTTAAATCGCAAGGAACTCTTGGAATGTCTACAAAACACAGATTTGTGATCAAAGAAAGTCCTTAGAACCTTTGATCAACAACGTACTAGAAGAAGAGATCAAAAGACGCATGCGAGAAGAAATCACTATGCATGATCTCAACCTAAAAGCAAAAAGAAAAAGGAGCTAAAACTTACTTGCTCAAAACCAAAAATTGATTACATAGGAATGGAGGTTAATTTATTGTGATCTCCTAGGCACTTCCTGATCGTCAAATAGATGATTGAGGAGTTAGATTTTGTAGAGAGAAGGGATAAAGAACTTGGAGGAAGAGTTTTAGAGAGATGGATTGTGTTTTAAGTGAAGAAATTCTATTTATATTATTGAATTATTTTAAAATTAAAATACTTGGTCTCATTATTTAAAATACCTATCAACTATAATATTTTGTTTTGTTGGTTCTTACATACACTGATTAATACATTTTCGCTTCAAGATTAGTTAAAAAAATAACGTTTGAAACGTCAAATAAACTTAATAAAATTTAATTAAGAGAATTATATATTTATAAAATTAAAGAACTAAATTAGATCAAAGTCATAAAGAAAAAAATTCTATTTTTTATTAAAAATTGAAAGATAAAAATTAGATAAAAGTCTTAAAGAACAATCCTCTTTCTGCAACCCCTTTGAGATACCACACTCAAAGTAACCAAAACTCCACAAGTTCTCTTCTTGGCCAGCAGTAACAGGGAAACCTTAATCAGAGCTGATTGCAAAGGGTTCTAATCTTCTAGTAGAACACCTCACAGTGCAAATTTATCAGACTTTGAAACAACAACTTTTCAAGAATCCATGATTTGATTTCTTTCCAAATGAAATTCTTCTTGATTCTTGGAGAAAAGACGCTCCTGCAATTACGCACTTAACAAACTTTTTCAGATATGAAAGTTATGATTCAAAAAGTTGTTTAATGCAAAGAGTTATGTGTCTATTTATAGATATGACAGTACTGACGCAATTTAATCGATTATGTTATTAATGTAATCGGTTAACCAATTAACACTGCTATAACAGAATTACATATAATGCATTTAATAGATTAAGCATAGCATGTAATCAATTAAGCAATGAATGCAAGTCATAACATTTAAAAATATGACCATTAAGGTAGTTATGACTTAATAAGAAAACAATTTTCAATTAATACACATTTTAACCCATTAAGAAAAGAGTGTAATCGGCTAAGTACAATACTTAAACACATTTGAAAAGTTTTTTAATCCAAAACTCATCAATGCACACAGTAAACAAGTATAAGCAAAAGCATGAGTTTTAATCGATTATACATATACTGATATCTAATGAATCTAACAGATTACATAAACATTGTAATCGATTAATTCATACAGATATGCAATGTGCAAACAATTTTATCAGTCTTATCAAAGAATATGCATGTCACAGATATAATCACATGTTTAAGCATAGTGAATATGCATGACATATAGTTCAAGCACAATTACAAATATAAACAACAACTTTTCTATATGTGTGCAAGAAACTATAAAAACATTCCTATTGTTGTCATCATCAAAAACATATATGCGATATATGGGTTTAGCTTTCACATAGCTCCCCTACCAACAATCTCCCCATTTTTTTGATGATGCACAACCAGAAACTGTTTTTTCAGTTACTTCTCCCCCTTTGGGCATTAACAAAAAATCAATACACGTAACAAGAAAATAAAGTGCATGCAGAAGATATAAGGGATACATCTAGAAGTTCTTACAGACCATTGTAGAATAAGTGATCCCCCTATGATAATGCAATGTAACATTTTCAATCAGTTTGAGTAATAAATTGATACCAGAATCAGAGCTCAAAAGATTATATGAACACAATATAACAATATAATCAATGTATCAAAGTATGAATATCAAACTGTATATACTGAGTTGAAGATAATGCATCAAGCAGTAACAAATTTAATAATTTGTATCAAAGTAAAACAACGCTTGATGCGATTATTCTATCATATGCACTTTTCAAAATACTCAATATTGCATGTAGAAGATATGAAGCATAAAGTATAATGAATGCATGATATCCTTTCATACAGTAGCAAAATGAATATATCAATATAAATGATTTTGCAACATAAAGTGCAATTTTAAAAAATTATGCATACGTAATGACTTTCAAAACAATTTTGAATAGTATGCAACATTTTAAAATGTAAAAATGCTTTATATGAATAAGGAAACATCAAATGTAGAAATAACATGTTTAACAAATATAAATCAGTAGAAATGAGTATAAAACCATGTACGCGATTTTTAATCAATTTCATTAAGAAGATAACCGATTAACTCTATTGAACAACTGTCAATCAATTTCAAACAAGTGTTATGATCATTTCAACCTGTCAAGTTCTGTAATAGACCTGCAAACCACAATTTTCTCAAAATTATTGAATGTTATTCTAGTTATACACAGTAGTCGTGATGCAACTTGAAATATCAAATAAGTATGAATATGCAATAAAGTATATGACAGTGATAAAAACATATTGCATTAATATATCAGATTCATCCAACGTTATTTTATACAACTTTGATCAAGTATCCCAAGCTCATTTCTTATAGTATAAAATCCCTCTTTAGAGAGAGGTTTTATGAAAATATCAGCCTATTGATGTAAGTTGTCAACAAATTCAACTTTGATTTCTCCTCTTAAAACATGATCTATGATAAAGTGATGCATTATTTCAATGTGCTTAGTTTTATAACGAAGAATCAAATTCTTTGTCAAATTTATGGCATTAGTGTTATCAGACTTTAATGGAACATAATTTAGACGAATGCCATAATTTTCAAGCTGACTCTTTATCCAAGAGACTGAGCACAACAACTTCCTGCTACAATGTAATCGGCTTTAGTAGTGGAAAATGCTACACAAGTTTGTTTCTTTGAATGGCCAGAGATCAGTGAACATCCTAGAAGATGACATATGCCATAAGTGCTTTTCCTATCTAGTTTGCAACCTCCAAAATCTGAATCATTGTATTCTTCAAGAGACAGATTTGCACCTCTAGGATAATATAATCCAAGACTTTTAATCCCTTTAAGATATTTTAAAATTCTTTTTACAACAGTAAGATGTGATTCTTTTGGACAAGATTGAAACCTAGCAGATAGGCAAACCATATGCATGATGTCAGGACGACTGACAGTAAAATATAGTAAAGAACCAATCATACCTTTGTACATATTTTGATCAACATCTTTGCCTTTCTCATCCTTGTCAAGATAGTAGTTGGTTGCCATAGGAGTAACTACTTCTTTGCACTCACTCATTTTGAACTTCTTTAGAAGATCTGTGTAGTATTTGGATTGATGTATGAAGATATCAGTTTCTTCTTGTTTAACTTGTAGTCCAAGGAAGTAATTCAGCTCTCCCATCATGGACATTTCAAACTCCTCCTTCATAGGTTTTGAAAATTCCTTGCATAAAAGAGGATTAGTATAACCAAATATTATGTCATCAACAAATATCTGTACAAACAATAGATATTTCCCAGAACTTTTGATGAATAGAGTTGAGTCAATGTTACCCCTTTAGAACTCTTGATTAGAAACTTACTCAACCTCTCATACCAGGATCTTGGAGCCTGTTTGAGTCCATACAGAGCTTTTCTTAGTTTGAATACATGGCTAGGGAACTCAAAGTCCTAAAAGCCAGAGGATTGTTCTACAAACACTTCCTCTTTGACATAGTCATTCAGGACGGCACTCTTCACATCCATCTGGTACAGTTTCAAGTTCATCATTGAGGCTATTGCAAGGAGAATTTTGATTGCCTCTAATCTGGCCACAGGAGCGTATGTTTCATCATAATCAATTCCTTTCTCTTGGCAGTACCCTTTAGCAACTAAGCTACCTTTGTTCTTAACAATTGTTCCCGAATCATCCATTTTGTTGTGGAAGACCCACTTTGTTCCGATAACTTGTTGAGTTGATTTTCTTGAAACAGGCTCCCATACATTGTTTTCTTTGAACTGATTTAGCTCCTCTTGCATAGCCATAAACCAATTTTCATCTAACAGTGCATCATTTATATTCTTGGGCTCAATCTGTGAAACAAATGCTACGTTCATACAAAATTGATTGAGTTGTCTCCTAGTAGATACACCTCTAGAAATGTCACCAATGATATTATTTGTGGACATGTTTCCAGGTGCCTTCCATTCCTTTGTCGGTTCAGTTTTGGGGGAATTTTCAGTGACATCTGGGATTTGGTTCTCTTGAGTCTCTTCACTTTCTTGTTCTTCCCCTACTAAATCACTTACATCTATACAATTTCTGGAATGCATTTTATTAGTAGCATAGTCAATATGTTCATCAAAATCAACATGAACAGATTCTTCAACATATAAGGTTCTCTTATTGTACACTCGTTAGACTTTGCTAGTAAGGGAATAACCAATGAAAATAGCCTCATCAGCTTTTGAATCAAATTTCCCGAGACTGTCTTTACCATTATTCAACATAAAGCACTTACAACCAAAGACTCTAAGATATGTGAGGTTGGGTTTTCTACCTTTAAACAACTCATACGATGTAAGCTTCAACAAGGGTCTCATGATAGTTCTGTTGAGCACGTAGCATGTTGTGTTGATTGCATCTGCCCTAGGCCTAACCCTCTCATTTAGCATAGTCCGAGCAAGCTCCTCTAGGGCCCTATTTTTTCTCTCAACAACACCATTTTGTTGAGGAGTTCTAGGAGTAGAAAAGTTATGAGATATACCCATCTCAGAACAATAGTTGTTGAAATTTTCATTTCGAAACTCCCTACCGTGATCACTTTTGATAGCTTTGATCTTGAGATCTTTTTTCATTTTGTATAACCGATGCAAAGTTCTTGAATATCCTGAAAGTATCACTTTTGACAGCAAGAAAGAAAGTTCAGGTATATCTAGTATAATCATCAATAATAACCAAGCCATACCTAGACTTCTCATTCTTGAGGGGCCAATCAAATCCATATGAAGCAATTCAAGAGGTCTAGTAGTAGACACTACTCTCTTGGGTTTGAAAGATGATCTTGTTTGCTTCCCCTTTTGGCAAGCATCACAAAGTTTATCAGAATCATACTTTATGTTTGGGTAATCAATCACAAGGTTTCTAGAGATAAGCTTGTTTAAATGACACATATGAATATGAGCAAGTCTTTTATGCCATATCCATAAATTATCATCTTTGGATAAAAGACAAATAATAGATTTAAAAGAAGTTTTTTGTAAAATCAACCATATAGATGTTGTTATATCTTTTTCCAATTAACACAAGCTCATTTGAAGATTCATGGCAGATAAGATAATGATCAGGTTTAAAAGTAAACTTTAATCCTTTATCGAAAGTTGATTGATGCTAAGAAGATTATGTTTTAATCCATAAACAAGCAAAACATTTTCAATCACATATGAGGAGGGTGTTTGAATTTTATTTATACCAACTATTTTACTCTTGTTATTGTCTCCATATCTGATGTGGCCACTTGTCGTATAAGACAAGCTGATAAATCTGGTTGGATCACCTGTCATGTGTCTGGAGCATCCACTGTCCACATACCACATGGCTTGCTTTTCTCCTTGTTTTGCACATGTTTTTGCTGGACTTGATTTAACCATTATACTTAAATATGTTTGCTGCAAATGTTGGTATTTACACTGCTTCAAATCTTCCTCAAAATTGTTGTCAACGTTCCTTTTGGTCAACAGGTATTTTGTGAACTTTTCTACCATCAGGTTGGAGTCTTTTTCCTCTGATTTCAGAATGTTGGCATTTCTTTCTTTTTCTGGAGTTGATTTCCTAGATGCTCTTGTCTTAAAGAACTCACAAGATTTGTTAATAATAGAACTACTCATATCTTTACTGGTTGCATTCAAGGAAAGATCATTAAATTCACTTTTACTCATGATCAGAGAAATACTGTCCATCAGAATAAAAATAATTGATTATACTGAAAATCAAATCGATTAGAATTTGAGCAAAATTCAAATTCCCAACTTTGGTGCCAATTGTAGAAATAGATTGGCCAAGTTTCTCAACCAAGAGGGGGGGGGGGGGCGAATTGGTTTTCTTTAATAAAAATTGTTCTCTTAAAAACCTTTTCAAAATCTTTGAACCTTTCCTGGAATGAAAGCAAATAAAGAGTGCAAGGAAATAAAAAGAGTGAAAGGATAGAAAGATCAACACAATAGTTTATACCGATTCGACCTCAATGCCTATATCCAATCTACTTTTAATCTCATACTTTCAATCAACCTGAGATTAAAAGTCTTCCACTATATAGATTGAGTTCTACAACAAGAAATACAGAGACACCCTCTCAATGTACTATCATCTCTAACTCCAAATCTATTATAGTAAACACACAGAAAGAACAATCGTCTTTCTGCAACCCCTTCGAGATACAATTCTCAAAGTAATCAAAACTCCACAAGATCTCTTTCTGGCCAGTAGCAACAGGGAAACCACAATCATAGAGGATTGCAAACAGTTCTAATCTTCCAGTAGAACACCTCACAATGCAGATTGATCAGACTGTGAAAGAACAACAACTATTCAAGAATCCTTCATCTGATTTCTTTCCAAATGAAATTCTTCTTGATTCTTGGAGAATAGACCTACCTGCAATTAAGCACTTAACAAACTTTTTCAGATATGAAAGTATGATTCAAAAATTTGTTTAATGCAAAGAGTTATGCGTTTATTTATAGATATGGCAGTACTGACACAATTTAATTGATTACATTATTAGTGTAATCGATTAAGCAATTAACACTACTATAAAAGAATTACATATAACACATTTAACAGATTAAGCATAGCATGTAATCGATTAAGCAATGAATGCAAGTCATAACTTTTAAAAATATGATCGTTAAGGTAGTTTTGACTTAATAAGAAAATAGTTTTCAATTAATACGCATTTTAACCGATTAAGAAAAGAGTGTAATCGGTTAACTACAATACTTAAACACATTTGAAAAGTTTTTCAATCCAAAACTCATCAATGCACACAGTAAACAAGTATAGGAAAAGGCACGAGTTTTAATTTCTTATACATATAATGTAATCAGTTAAAACTTGCAGTTTTGCCACTATTAAGCAAATACTGATATCTGATGAATCTAATAGATTACATAAACACTATAATCGATGAATTCATACAGATATGCAATGTGCAAAGAGTTTTATCAATCTTATCAATGAATATGCATGTCATAGATATAATCAAATGTATAAGCCTAGTGAATATGCATAACATATAGTTCAAGCATAGTTACAAATATAAACAACAACTTTGCTATATGTGTGCAATAAACTATAAAAACATTTCTATTGTTGTCATCATAAAAAACATAGATGGGTTTAGCTTTCGCATAGCTCCCCTATTGATGACTCACCATTCTTCATTATACACTTAGCTTTCCGCACCATATTTTGTTAGTGAAGTGTGTTTAATTCTCCATTTTTATCTCATTTTCACTATTTGGGCTTAATTTCAAGACTAATTCTTATTTTAATTAATTTGAATTATTTGGGCTTAATTATTTCAATCATTATGTGCAGGACAATTACTGTTTGAAAGTTAGAGAAAAAGAAGGTTTGAACGTATTGCTCTTGATCGAACGGTCTGTCAAAGGCCTGATCGAACGGTTTGAAAAAGGCCATTGCCGAATAGTCTGAAGAGTGTTGCACCCGCATGATCCGAGAAAGTCGTGACCGAACGGTCTGCCAAATTCACAACCAAATGGTCTTGGAAGCTTTGACCGAACGGCCTATTGTAAGCATGCATTGGATTGCCGAGCACTGCAAACCGAAGATTCGATGGAAGCCGAGCTCTACTGAATCGAACGATCTACGGAAGCCTCTACCGAGCGGTAAAGCTTGATCATATGAGAGTCTTGATTGAACGTCTTAATCGAGTGCTACAGAACCGAACGGTCTGCGGAAGCCTCTACCGAGCGGCAAAGCCTGATTACATAAGCGCCTTGAACCGAAGGGACGAAAGTCTGGACCGAGCGGTTTAAGCCCTGGACGGCCTTGTCTGAGAACGCATGACCGAACGGTCTTGTAATGACCGCGCACCAGTTCGTGAACTTGCAGAATAGTGCTTAACCGATCAGTCTGAGCCCTTAAGAACCGAACGGCCAGATGTAGTAACCAGAGGAACTCAGCAGTAGTGTTGGAAGCATATTTTGGGACTTCAAGAGGGTGGCCACGTCAGTGTTAGAGTGTAGTTTCGTTTTAGAATGAAATTGGGTCAAACCTTAGGACTTTGAGCCCAAAATTTTAGATCATTTTGTAGGACAAGCCCAATAGAAGGGCAATTTGGTCTTTTGGGGTCTATATACCCCAAAATCACTTTCACTTAAAAAGTCTCCCAGTCGCCACTCAGTTTTCTGTTCTTGGGGAGCATCTTCTTCCTCCTTCCCCTTGGGGAGGTTTAGGTTTTGTTTTCATTTTCATTCTCATGTATTGAATCTTGTTTACATTGCAATTTAAGAGTTGAAATCGTGCTGCATTTAATTCCTACTTCATTTCGTTTTACCAGTCTTTGTCGTTCTGCACTTTGTTTCTTTCCACTGTTCATTTTCGTGTCTTTACTGTTCATCGTCATCTTCATGCTTTGCTGCGTTCTGGTTTCGTGTTTATTGTTCATTTCGTTTTTCAATCGCTGCTTCGTTTTTATTTGGTGTTTTAGGACTTGCGTTTTGTGTTTAAGTTAATTTACTGCATTCTAATTCGGCATTGTTACGTTTCTTGCAATTTCATTTTCAGCACTGTTCCAGCGTTTTGTTTCTGCAAATTTTGTTTCTGATGCATTTTGATTTTGCACGTTACTGTTTATGCTTTTACTGCATGCCGCTCGGTCTTTGATTTGCACCGTTCAGTCTCTAACATGCTTTGTTGTTAGAGACCGTTCGGCTTTTCTTTCGCATTAAGTTTTCTATTCGGTCGCCTTTTAATTTCCATTCGGTCTTGCTTTTATTCCGTTAAGCTTTCTTATGTTTATGTTTAATACCGTTCGGTCAACCTTAACATTGTTCGGCCTGTTTCAAGAGTTTATTTTCATTTCCATGAGCTAGTTTTACCTTCACACCGATCGGCCTCTTTGTCAGAACCACTCGGCCTGTGACCAAAGTCGATCGGTCTCTAACACGTTTTTTGTTAGAACCGTTTGGCCTTGTGAATAGGACCGTTCGACCATGTAAAGAACATCGTTTGGCTTTACGATTTTGCACATTTATTTCGATGCTTTCGGTTCTATTTAGTTATGTTGAACTTCCAGTTTAATTTGGTTTAATTTTCCTTGCAAAAACACTTTCAACCCCCCCACTACGTGTTTGACCTAAGTCCTGAACCACATTTGGCCCTTGAGAGACGACCTAGGAGTCACTTCCTAGTACTATACTGCATTCTTAATTGCACATCAAATTTGTATAGGCCACGATAGCCCCATCACTTATCAACACATGTGTCTCACATAAGTAAGTCTAGCTATGCATTTGAATGTTCTAGATATATCAATTGATAGAAATGATAATTTTAATGATATAAACCAAGATAAACAATACATTTTTCAGTGATGAAATGTCATTTCAATCAATCATAGTTGTAGTGAATAAATCTATTACATCTTGTACATGTATTAGAATGCATAATTGGTTAAACACATGTGATATTTAACCATTGTAAATCATAAGCACATCAAGCACACTTTTCAATACTCAAATCAAGTATGATTTTTAAATTTAAGCACAGAGTATTATAGTACAAATGCTAGTTATTATGCAATGCAGTTTTGATACATATCAGCAAAGTTATGCAACAAAATTAGAGTGCTTGACTAGTATCAATGATGATGCACATATCTCTATGTACAATGATATTCAATGTGACTTTAAACTAAATAAAGCATATATAGTTCATTGTACTTGAAACATATATATAATGACCATGCAGACTCATATATCATATCAGATGTAACTATT
The DNA here is from genome assembly GCF_016808095.1 of Vigna angularis. Classification (NCBI taxonomy): domain Eukaryota; kingdom Viridiplantae; phylum Streptophyta; class Magnoliopsida; order Fabales; family Fabaceae; genus Vigna; species Vigna angularis. Next base: position 16,846,460 of record NC_068973.1, on the reverse strand, counting down.
AAATACACATTTAACCAAAATAGGTAATCTAATCAAATATTTTGTTTGCTTAATCGATTAAAAGCCTGGAGTATTGTATAAACAGAGCATATTGATAGCATAATCTTTGTTACTTGGATTTAAACCTGTAGAATCATGTTCTTTATACCATATAGTGCCTATATTCAATAGTAGAGTATTGTACATCCATTTATTCTATCAATCATGGAAATTTAATGATAAAGACCATGAAATCATTTTCAATTTCATAGTACCAAGTACCAAATATCAAATTAATATGCCACAATGAAATTAATATGGTAGTCTATTGAGCTTGACACAAATATGTTCATATTTCTAGTACTCTGAAGTAAACACAATGCTAAGTAGACCAATTTAATCATACACTCAGATTTTAGATTTTAGAATCAATCAATATCAATCACAACAGTTTTCAAACATTTTAAGTTTCAATCATTAGATTTGTATATGATCAATCAACAACATAGTTAAGATACTAAATATAAAATATTGCTCATGATAAAAGTGTTGGTAATAGGAGCAAGTACCTAAATAGCTAACACACCAAAAACTAAAGTACTAAAGTCTAAAACGTTTATTCTAATATGAAACGTTTATAGCTAACACACCAAATGTATAGAATGTAGGTCTATTCTAATCTGAAAAGTTTATACAGCCTTCTTTTTCCATATCCTATTCACTTTCACTTCCAAAGATTTCTTCGTCATCATAGTCATCATCCAAGTTTTGATTATCTAATTTTTGCTTAATTTCCACAATGGATTTTCCAAATTTATCAAACCTAGCAGTATGAAGTTTCATTTGATTAACCATGTATCTTTCAAAATCAGTTTTGGGTTTGAAAGCATTTAAAGTAGGTTTAGCATTTGAAACATCTACATTAAGTGGCTCCACATATTCTCCTTCGATTGATTGATGTTCATCCTTAAATGTTCATCCAATTTCACTTTTTCTTAGTCTCATGTGGTGTAGAGCAAGTTGGGAGATGAGATTTTTCCTACTACAACATCTTATTACCTCATCTTTGAGATTAACATTGTAATAGCACATAACTTATGACAGAAAAATAACATATGGAAGACAAGCCATATTTTGTTATGTGACTTTGATCATATTATTAGAAGTGGCTCCATGGTTGCTCACCCTAAGAAGTAAAATCCATGCAATAATGAATGCACATAGGAGATAATCTTTTTTCAATCCTCTTGCCCTATACAATGTATAATCTCTAGGCACTTTAGGGTTTCTTAAACCTACTTTGTATATAGCCAGCTTGTTTATTCCATGTATTCCTAGATGAAACTTATAACCCTCTAGACGAAAACCAACAAGGGATGTCCAGATATCATCATTTAATCTAATGTTCACCTCTTTTACCCTAAAGCACAATATACCATCAATAACTTTTAAATTTCCATAAAACACTTTTACTAAATCAGGGTACCAATCACTTGAACTTCCACGATGTTTGCTAACCCTTGGTACTCCAACCAGTCTTGGAAAATGAACCCTTCTCTATGAAAGAAAGTTATCCCCGTGTATTTGTGAGATAAGTTTTCGAATGTGCCAAAAGCATACGAAATTTTGTTGGGATTCATCACCACTTATCTACCCAATGGGACTTGCTCATCTTACTTTGTGAGTAGTTCTCTATGTGCGTTTGGAGGTAGAGGTCATGTTTTTGCAAAGAGTAAGAATGATTCAGATAGTAGAGGAAAGATTTCATGTTAGATAGCAATGGTGTTTAGGCTTTGAATAGATATGGACCTTAGGTTTCTATGAATGGGATAGAAAGAACATTTTAATTGATTAGGGTTTCAACTTAATTGATTAAAAGGAGTGGCAAACCTATTTAAATTGAAAATACCCTTTCTAGAGTTGTTTTAATCGATTATAGTTTTAATGTAATCGATTAAACCAGTGACAAACCCCTATTTTCAGGAAAACAAAGAGAAGCACCTACCAATTAGGGTCTTTATCTAATCGATTAAATTATGCAGAGTTTATCATTTTTAAGGTTTTCATAAATCCTATAGGTATCCAACATAAAGCACACATCATACCAAGCAACATGTTTCTACATAATGGAAAATATGCAGGTTTTACCAATGCTAAAGCTTGTTACCACTTTTGATGTCTCACAAGATGTCATTAGCACTTTAAATTGTGTTATACTCCTCAACTTTGTGCATTTCCTTGAGCAGAGTCATTTTCAATTTCTCTTAATTTCCTGCAAAACAATTGAAAGGTTTGGATGCAGGTGCCCAATTGAATTTGGGTCCTTTTATGTTAGGAGATTTTAGTGATTCCTTAGGAATCCATTTAAACTTTCTCTTAGGTACACCAACATTTCTATAGTAACAAGACTTTGATGGATGACCAACGTGATTGTAGTAAAAACATGCCATTGATGAATTTTACTAATGTCAACAAATGAAGGAGAAATTTTTGTCCTTCATTTTACTACTTTTACCAATGTAACCTATTCATTGCTTGTTTAACACATTTCTTTGTGATTTATGGAGAGCTTCAAGGTTTGAACTACCTAGAGTAAACTTAGATAATGGGTTCATTAGGTATTCAATTTTTTCCAACTGTCTTGGACAGTTTTCACATTCTTGAATACTTATTTTGCTCTCTTCTATGTTTTGCCTAGGACCATTTTTCAAAACATCTAGTTCAGTTTTCAGATCTTCATTCTCTTTCTTTAGATTATCTATTCTACCTTTTAGACACCTATTTTCACTTTTTAGCCTATTGTCTGAATACTGATGTTTTCTAGCATCTTCATGTAACTCTTGAAATGCATCTAGTAGTGGATAATACCTATCTCCTATGCATTCATTTTCAAAACTGCTTACACTAATTTCTGAGGATATTGAGCCAGCCATCAAGTATAGATTTTTCTCTTCTTCATAGCTTTCATCACATTCACTTGATGAGCTTGAGGCACTATATTCCTAAGCTATATAGGCCGTTTTCTTTTTCTGATTTTTGCTGTCAAAATTGTTCTTCTCTTCCAGCTTTTGATGTGTCCAACCTTGTGATGGCGATGCTTTAGGTAGGACAAACCAAATCTAGAAGCAAATCAAGCCATAAGTTCATGGATGAAGGTTGCAAAATTTGGTGGTGGTGAAAGGTGTTGATAGCTCATGGTTTTGGTGACTTGTATGGTGAAAATCCAAGCATAGTCAACTTTGGGCCTTGGCCCTTTGTTGACTTCTTTAGTCAAAATCCTATTCTACTTGGCCCAAAATACAAGGCCCAATTGAAATCCTACACTACTAGGCCCATAATACAAAGTCCAAATAAAATCTAGACTACTTGGCCCATAATACAAGGCCCAAATAAAATTTAGACCAGGTCCAAAATTATTCTTACTCTACTAAATCTTCATTATGGCTTAAGATGGCCCAAGAGAAAGAGTCTAGGCCCATCTTCCATAGATTTCTCCAACTATTCATAATTGTGCTAGGTCATGGCAAGGGGTATGCCATCACCTTGCCACATTCATAGCCAGTAGTTGTAGTAGCAATTTTTCCTCTTCTTCTATTTGACCTTGTATTTCCTACAAAATTAGTGTTAGCCTTATTTTTAAATATAAAAAATTTTGAAAACTTCTTTACCATAAAACTCAAGGCTTCACTATCAGAATTTAAAGCATCAAGATCATCTTCAGAATCATGTTTTCTTGAGCTGTTTTTGGTGGCAGTTCTTACAATTGTCTTGAGAGCAATGTTGTGCTTCTTCTTTCCTTCTTCTTCTTTCAATCTTCCCAGCTCTAGTTCATGTTCCATTAACTTTCCAAATAATGTAGTCATATTCATAGTGGTCAGATCTCTTGATTCTTATATGGTTGAAACCTTGGGTTGTCAATTTCTGATCAAGCTCTTTAGGATCTTGATGTGAACTTCTTCCTAGTCAAAAGTCTTTCCAAGAGCAAGAAGATGATTTACTATATGTGTGAACCTTTTCTACACATCATAAATGCTCTCACAATTTTACATCCTAAACATCTCATATTCTTGAATCAAAGAATTCTTCCTAACCCTTTTTACTTCATTTGTCCCCTCATGTGTGACCTCTAAAACATCCCACATCTCTTTGGTTGTTTCACAAACTGAAATTCTATAGAATTCATCAATTGTTAGTGTACAAAAGATAATGTTCTTGGCCCTTACATCATAATGTGTGAACCTTTTCTACACATCATAGATGCTCTCACAATTTTACATCCTAAACATCTCACATTCTTGAATCAAAGAATTCTTCCTAACCCTTTTTACTTCATTTGTCCCCTCATGTGTGACCTCTAAAACATCCCACATCTCTTTGGTTGTTTCACAAACTGAAATTCTATAGAATTCATCAATTGTTAGTGTACAAAAGATAATGTTCTTGGCCCTTACATCATAATGAGCTCTCTTACTTTCTTTAGTTGTCCACTCAGAGAAGTCTTTGGGTTTGGTCTTCCCATTTTCAATCTTGGTCGGTTCATAGGGTCTATTGATCACAACATCCCTCACACCTTTGTCTATTGATTCCAAAAAAAATTCATTTTAATTTTCCAAAAAGGATAGTTTTCACCAACAAATAAAGGTGACCTATTTGTGGATGGACCTTCTCCAAATTATCAAACTAAGTGTCTCATCATGGGAAGCTCCAGTATTTTCGGTCAAGAAGAAAGACAAAATTTCTAGACTATGTGTGAACTATCGACAGTTGAATAAATTGACAATTAAGGACAAATATATGTTCTCAAGAATTGACGATTTGTTGAATGAGTTGAGGGGAGATTATCTATTTTTGAAGATTGATCTAATGTAGGGATATTATCAAATACTTGTTAAACTAGGAAATGCGCAAAAGATAACTTTTAAATCAAGGTATGGGTAGTATGAGTACGTAGTGATGCCTTTTGAGGTGACTAATCTTTCTACAATCTTTATGGACTATATGAATAGATTTTTTCATCCATACTTAGATAAGTTTATTGTGGTGTTCGTTAACGATATTCTTATCTATTCGAGGAGTCAGGAGGAACATCAAGAGCATTTGAGGATAGCCTTGGGTGTACTTAGAGAGCATCAATTGTATGAAAAAGCGTCTAAATATAAGTTCTGGTTGGATGAGGTACGGTTCCTTCGACATGTTATTTCTTCACGAGGAATTTTACAAATTTGGCCAAGGTGGAGGCAATGTTGAAATAGAAGCGTCCTAGGGCAGTAATTAAGGTGCAAAGTTTCATGGGGCTAGCAGGTTACTACAAAAGGTTTGTAAAAGGGTTGTCCTAGATTGTAGGCCCTTTAACACAATGACATAGACAGACCACCTTTTCATGTAAAGTAAGTTTTGAGGAAATGATGAGGAGGTTAACTAGTGCATCAATATTAACTATTCCAAACACAAACAAATCTTTTGAAGTGTTTTGTGAAGGTTCTTATCAAAGATTGGGTTGTGTGATAATGTAAGAGAAGTGGCCTCTAGCTTATGCATCAACACAATTAAAGGTGCACGAGAAGAATAACCCCACACATGACTTACAAATGGTAACAATAGTCTTTGCGCTAAAGACTTGAAGACATTATTTGTATAAGGCTCAATTTCAAGTCTTCAGTGATCATTAAAGACTGAAGTACTTGTTTGTCCAAAAGGAGTTGAACATGCGATAGAGAATGTGTATTGAGTCCATCAAGGACTACAATTTTGAGTTACACTATAATCCTAGGATGGCTAATGTGGTGGCAAATTTCTTGAGTAGAAAGATAACACATGTGTTGATGATGATGGTAAAAGAACTTGGGTTAGCTAAGATCTTGAGGGATATGAATCTTGGGATGAAGTTATGCAAGAATCACATCAATTGTAGTCATCTGAGTATAACTAACTATTTATTAAAGATGATAAAGGACAAGGAATTATTGGACAATGACATGAAGAAGATTCTTGATCTTATCTAAGGCTTACAGTATTCTTCATTTTAGGAATAAAGCTTTCGTTGCAACAAAATAGGAGTTAAAGCGCATGATTTGGGATAATGGCATCGGAGTAGTCTTAGTATTACCCTAAGGAAAACGTATAAGGATTAGAAATAATCCTTTTGACGGACTAGTATTAAAACATATATGGTGAAGTTTAAGGCAACATGTTTGATGTGTTTGAAGGAGAAAATCAGACATCAAAGACTGAGAGGTATGTTGAAACAATTACAGATTCCTCAATGGAAGTGGGAAAATGGACTTCGTCACTCATTTACCAAGGTCTAGTAGAGCTCATGACATAGTGTGGGTAATAATTTATTGACTTACGAAATGAGCTTATTTCTTGTCGAGTACTCAAAATATGTCAATGGATAAGTTGGATCAGTTGTATATAAGGGAGATTGTAAGACTTCATGGAGTGCTAATAAATATTATATCTAATAGATATCCAAGATTTACTTCCAGAAGATTGGAGTATAGGGGAAGACTAGAGTATCTGACCTCCTATTTTCTACATTGTTGGACTTGTTTGGTCCATGGCTTGGGCTAGGATAGTTGGGTTTGACCCAATTCGTTTGTATAGGGCGGGAAGTGGTCTAGAACATTAAAAATAAGTTTTATTATTTATTTTTTTTTTTGTTCTCTATTTTAATTTTGGCCCACAGCGATGAGCACATTTAAGTACGTGTATTTCTAGGCTTATAGGTCAGAAAGGGATAGATTTAGGCATAGTTTAGATGTATAAATAATAAATTAATGAGGTTTAATCTCATAATAAAAACATATCCACCTTGAGAGAATTTTCAGAGAAAAAGACAGGACTTTCGAGTTGTCAAGATTTTTGAGAGAATTTACACGAACTCAAATCTTGTTGATTCCCTCTATAAAGAGAGAATTACATATTGGTAAAAAATTAAATTAAAATTTGAGAAGAAAATATATAATTGGATAAATAATATATTGTATATATTTTAATATTTAAAAAATCAATAAACATATAATATTGATTACGAGAGAAAAAGTTTTCCTAATTATCGATATTATATTTTGATGGATTGATGAAAAGTGGGAGAATGAAAATAAATAAAAAATGGATCAGAATAAAAAAGGAAATTATTTTTATCGTAATGTTATTTTATTTATTATATAAAAAATAAAAATCGATGCATAATTAATTATATATTACCCATAACTGATAATTAATTGTATTTTTAACCTTGATATGTAGGGGAAAAAACCACAACATAGTTGATTATGGTATGCTCTTTGAACATTTAACTCATTTCATAAGTTTATCACGTACATTCCTCTCTAATTTTTTAACTTTTTCACTCTCTTCTACATAAATAAAAAGGCTCACATCCTTTCTTTATAATCTTGGCAAACCGACTTAACAAAGTGCCAAAAGAAATGTTAGAAATTAAAGTGAATTTAAGTTCTAGATTAGATGAAATGAGAAAATTGAGTATCATAATATATCTATAAACTCACTGTGTTAAATTTTTTAGTTGAAAATTATATGAATTTTTTAGTTGAAAGTTATATGCATTTTTTATATAGATTGGACTCAGGTTATGTAATTTTTCTGTAATGAATATTTTTTTCTAAAAGATCTATCACTATACCATTAACGTATGGTTCCTCTGGTGACGACTATGTGATAAAATAGGAAGAATATACCATTGTGGAAGAAATGAAAAAAATGAGCAACATACATTAAAGAAGATCTATAAATTTATGGATAGATCTTTTTTGTGATGTAATTAAAGCTTAAACTATTCTCTTCCTTTTAAGTTTTGAATAACTTAATTCATATTTTTTAATTGACATATCTAAATATTTTTATAGGAACTAAAAAGATTATAATATGCTAGAGATAAGTATATAAAAATGAATGAGTTAAAATAATAAAACCTGGTTCTAGTTGTCAAGAAAATAAATTCGATCAAAGACATACAGTATCTTAAAGTGTCAAGTCTCTTTCTCTTCTTCAGTAAGTGCTTAAATTTAATTTCCATAATTCAAAATTTTCATAAACATGCACACTTTATTTTGAAATTAATCATTAATAAAATAATTAAAACAACTTATTTTGAAGATCAATCACACAGGTGATCAAGATTTGACATAGAAACTTAATAATATAAAACTTATTTATACAATAAAAAATTGTCACAATATTAGATTTAAGATTACTAAATTAACACTTTTTGAATACAAAAAACAATTATAATTTGATAAAGGAACATGCAATTACAGTCGGCTTAAGGTCCAAGCAGGTAAATTAAGTGAATAAAGTATTACAAGTTTTAAATTCCAACACAATATGAAAAATGTTCATTTTTGGTGATGGTAGTCTAGGCAAGATGTTGAATGTACTATTAAGCTCTTTCAATGCAATATAGCTAGACTCTTAATTCTTTTGTTCCCATAGTGTCTTTACCTCATCAAATACATGCAACACTTGTGATTAAGTTGTTCTCCATTATTAGATGTGTTGAATTGTGTTTGTAAACAATGGTTGCTAGTTTCTCTCAAAATTGCAACATGCAAAAGGCTACCACACAAAATATTCCTACTTTCTATCAATATAACTTTCAAAATTTATGCATAAGATATGAGAATAAACTAATAGATATTGACTAATGTGTCAAACTAACCTACTGAAAACAATGTTGAAGAACAAATTAAGGAACCGATTAATAGAATTACTACATGAGAAATCACAGAGTGAGAAAAGAAGATAGAAATCACAATTAATTAGTAAAAAACAAAAATAACTAATCAAATTTTTTTCTAAGAAAAAATATTATTTATTTTAAAATATTGTTAGCTCATTCCGCCACTCATAATATATCAATTAAATTTTATTGTAAAACATAATTTTATAATTAATTTAATAAAAATATATTATTATTAAAAAAAAGTTGAACCTTTTCTTAGACAACCTAAATAAAGGGTTTTACCTACCGTGTGCGATCTTCCTTATTTTCTTAAGGTTTTCCCCTAGCTATAAACCAATGTTTGGATTGATGTTAATTCTACTTTTCCAAGTTATGAAAGTAATTAAGAAAAGAAAAAACTCTTTTGCATATCTTTCCTTCAAATTCAAACATGTTTATGGATGTCTTGAAACGATAACCCAGACATACTAAAGTCATATAAACCAAATTTAGCCAGAAGTTTCAGAACTTCACCATGTTATACAGCGGATTTTATGGACAAACCAAAAATTTGAAGCCTGTAAAATAATATTCATGGAAAGAAAGGAAGTTGAGAAGTGTTTTGCATAATTTTGCTCATCTTTTGTTCGATTATAATTAGAGTTAATTATATTTTAATAACTTGATAAATTTGAATATTCTTAAGTTTTTATTAAAAAGATTCTTTTATTGAATGTTGAAATTATTTTATATTTTCCTCTCAATACTTTATAATTTTATTTGTTTAATCAATAAGATAGTATAACTATTATTTTTGTGTTATCCTTTTGTCCTTAGTAATTATTTTAGTTTCTTTTTAATCTCTTTCAACTTATCGATCAATTCATTTATTTATTTGAAAATATTGAAAAAGAAAAACGTAAGTTGGTAACCAAGCATAAAGATAAAATGACTACATTGTTTCATTATTAACAAAATTAAATAGTAAGATACTTAAACAAAAATATAAAATACTTTAAACATATGAAATAATTTTTTGATAGAAACTTAATTAAAATATTCAAATTCGTGAAATCTTTAAAATTAAATTAACCCATTTTTCTTAATTTTTTAAATTTAAACTACTATCTTTTTCATACTAATTCAATCTATTTTAAAAATTTATGTAAATTTGAATTGTAGTAGTAGGTACTGTATAGATGATGTAATAGGAAAATGAGTTTATTGGGAAATGGCGTGTGAGACTTAAATTTGTGCTCACTCTCCGCTCCTATTCCTACGCTTCCGCTGACACTAACTCCGCTACTTTTCTTCTTTCCGCTCCTTCCAACTCATTTGGTAAAAGAAAATATATAATAGAAATAAAAATAATTTAATTTCAAGATAAAATATTTTTATAAAACACATCTACCGTCTATTTTATCATGGTAGACAATTTTTGTAAAGTTTAATCATGGTTCCTAATTTTGTTGGAACGTCTCACGTTATTAATTATTTTTGTTTTCAATTAGATCTCTATTTATGTAAAATTGATTCAATTGCAAATGTGTTGTTAATTTAAGTGAACAACGTCAAGAATACATTGATGTGGCATGCTGACGTTGCAAATATGAACTATATGACACATTGAGAGTGTTAGTTACATGAGTTTTGTAATTTTTAAAATAAAAAAAAATTATCATTAAATTCCTAATTTGCCAAAATCCCTAATTAAAGGGTGTCTAAGGTGTTCAAATTTGTTCTTCTGCAATGTGGGTGCTATTGTGATGTGAAGGTTGGTACTTGTTTTTGTTCGATGATATTATGGGTGGTTGTTGTTTTCATTTGAAATATTGATCTACGTTCATCTACTTATTCGACCTTGTTGGTGAATGTTTATTTTGTTGCACAATGTTGACGTTCCTTATTTTTGTCAACATTATTGAAGTAATTAAAGGATTTTGAAAGACCATTCATGTTATTCTTCTACATTTAATAAGTGGCGCAAGGAAAACCCTAGTGTCTGTTTTCGTGGTGGTGGAGGATCCAGGAGTTTGGATGTTTCACCCATTTGTCATCATGGAGAGAAATCTGTGTTGAGAACTGCAAAAACTACTAAGAATCGAGGAAAACAATTTCAGGGTTGCCCTAAGTACAAGGTAATATACATTGAACCTATGTATTTTGTGTTACTGTTTCTGAGAAAAGGTCACTATGGTTGATTGTTTTGGTTAGATAATGGTACTCAAGACATTGGTTGCAACTACTTCAGATGGTCCACTAATGTTGGGTTTGAAGAAAGGGGTAACTACGTGAAGTGCGAAGGAAAGGAAGATACTTTGTTGAACACTAAAGAAAGGGAAGTTGATAGGAAGATGATACTTAATTTGGAGAAATCTGTCTTGATTGTGCAAAAATGGATGAAGGTGTTGATATGGGTGGTTTTTGTTTTATGTGTAATTAACATAATTTTAGTTTCAATGTTGATGAGAATTAGATGACGTGTTGTACCTTTGTTGTAGCTCTGTTTTGTGTTGTAGGTATTGTGTAAGATGGAGAAGTGTTATTAGTTGGTTTGTTGTACAATGTAATGTTGTTTAATTAATTGAAGACTATTTAATGAATTGAAGATTTATAGTAGCTTTGAAATGTTTTTACATTAATAAAGAACTAAAAATTGGTAAAATAAAAATGAGTATCACCTTATTGGTGTTGTTGCTTCTACTCCTCTCCTAGCCTTTGAATTGAAACTTTAGGTATGGCCTTCTCTTCTTCTTTCTATGGCCTTTTCTTATAATAATAATAATAATAATATTATGAAAATTGATTGATGGAAATGGTATTATAGAATGGTTATTATTTATATCATGATCCAATAGAAAACATGTTAAATATTACACTTAGTTATATTCATTCTTATGGATGTTGCATAAATAATTTGGGATTATGTCTTTATGACTAAGTCATTCAATTCTGGTTTTGGAAATGGACATAGTTTAGATATGTTACTAATATAACAACACTCTAGAAAAAGTTATAATCAAAGACTATGTAATAGAATAAGTAAATGTACAAAAATGATAATTAACAAAATAAGTATATGTCCTCGAGTGTTTTCAAATTTCAGTTTTATATTTAGAATGTTTAAGAAATGTATTCTAAATTTAGTGTTTTTATTATTATTACGGATCTTGTAATTTTACGAGGAGAGAAAATTTCATAACTCGTATAAATATAAAATAGAAAGTCAAAGGTAGCCAGATTGAAAATTCTCATTTAAACCATTCACTAATTGATTTCATGTTACATATTTCAGAATTATGAATGGGTGAACTAGCATTAAATGACTTTTTCAAAATAACCATTCCAGCTAGGATGACATTCCTAATATTATGAAAACTGATTGATGGAAATGGTATTACAAAATTTTAATGCTATATTGATCCAACATATAAGTTATGTACAATATTGTTCACACAACCATTGAAATCTTCCATAATAACATTAGTGAAAGTGGTCAAATTGTTCACACACCAACCATTACAATTTTTCAAACAACTTTCATGTTACAAAATTATCAAGTTTTTCTAATTCATCCCCTGTTAGCCTTGACCTTGACCCAAATGTGTTGATGGCATAACTGGTTCAGTTGTTGGGTTAGGTTGGTGTGGTTCCTCAGAGTGCACAACACGTGGTTGGGTTGCTTTCGGGTAACAAGTTCTATTGTCAACATCTTTTAAGTAAGACACATTTTCTCATTATTGTTTGGTCCTTTGTCAATTCTCACTACTTCAACCTTCTTTTCTTCTTAGGTCTTCCTGGCAGTTTTCTTTTAGGTAGAGGCAAGACATCAGGATATGTGGTAATGTCCCACATGTTGTTGTTGATAAGATATATAAGTGGTGAGTATATTTCTTCATATGTTCACATCCTAAAGCAACAAGGTATGAAGTCTTCTCCATCTATATTTAGAAAGTGCATAGTAGTCAGGGAATGATAACATGGAATTCTAGTGATACTACATTTCCTACATGTACACAAAAATTGATCTATATTGACCATAAACTTCTCCCCAAATTGTGATACATGAAGAACTTCAAACAACTTGTTTGTTTACTATCTATGAAGAGAAAACAAATTTAATAATGAAATAGAATTTTTTTTAACATAAATCATAAATAATAAATTGAGGTTAGCTAGGAATCCAATACTTAGTTAATTGTGACTCCTTGTTAAGTCTAGTCATGATTTTGGGACAAATGACCCTAGAAAATGATTGTATCCTTGACCTGTTTGTTGCCCATCTCTTCATCATGCAAAGTTGGATGTCCTCCAACATGGTAATGATGGGCTTAGCCCTTGTATGAATCAATACATTGTTGAAGGCCTCTGACATGTTGTTTACTAAGGTATCACATTGAGTTATGGTGGTAAACCTTGATCTTGACCAATATCTAAATTGGAACAAGTTAAGAAATATTAACAACAATAATTTGACTTGTGTATCAATGGCACAATTGCATATTATGGTGGCAGGAACTTATAATTTGAAACACTTCTGAGTTTTCTGAATTCGTAAACTCTTATCTATCAATTTCTAATTTGCTTTTATATTTCATAATGCTATCAATTTGCTAGTTAGAGTGTGAAAGTTTACAACTATCTATTTTTTTTATTTTTACTAATCACGAAATTATTAGTATGGTAATTGAAAGTTGGAATTATTAAATTATTGTCATGTAACTTTCTACTTATCCAATTTCCTGAGAAATTTGAAAAAACTCTTTTGCCTAACATAGTTTCATCATATCCTTTTCCACCCTCTTGTTTTATGTTCTTAGTCAATGTTCCTTTTTACATTTTAGTTTTCAAAGAAGTTGTTCCACTCTAGCATTCAACTCCTTTTTGCTACATATAGAAAAGATAAATTTTATTCTTTAATCGAATAGAAAAAGGAGATAAGAAAATGAACATAATGAGTAAAATTGAATTCTTAAAACAAGTATATAGCAAGAACTGGGATGATGGACAATAAATGAAGAGGTAAAAAGTAGAAAAGCATTGGGAAAAGAAAATTGAAAAACCATTGGCCATGCCATGGGATGTATGAAAAGGAAAACATGATTGACAAAATTTAGGATTTGTGTTTGCCACTATCTAAGCAACTAAATTAAGCAAAATATTTGTCAATAAACATTACCTTATCTAAATTGAAGCATTAGCCTATATTAGTTGTTGTTATACTAAATTTTTGTTATACTAAAACTTTGTAAATAAATAAATGCTAAAACTTTTCCATCTAAAACTTTGTAAATAAACAAATAGCTCAAACTTTTCCACCTAAATTTTTTTCAATAAACAAATAGCTAAAACTTTGTCAAAGCGGTGCAGCAGAATGGTTAACACATTCAACAAACCAAGAAGGGGGTGAATTGGTTTCTTATCGCAAATCGTTCTTTAAATAATTTTCTCACATAACTATAAATTCCTTAATCGAGAATTTTCTCATGTAAATTTTATCTTGGTTCGGATCACATAGATCCTACATCCAGTTGTTAATCTCAATCGAGAATTAACGCTTCACTAGCACAAACCAACCAACTATCACAATCACAAAGAAAATAAACAAGTTAAAGGTTACAACACCTCTCTTATTACCCCAAGAGATGAAACTCACTTCCCCTACAACCCACAAGAGATGAACACCTCTTCCGAATGCTTCACGAAGGATGACCACCTCCTTTGAATTTTCATAAAGGATGAATACCTCCTTTGAATCTTCACAAAGGATGACAAGCTTTCAACTTAGGAACAGTAACAGGACTCAATCACACTCCCAGTGAAAGTTCTCGCTCTATGTCAACACGCCAAGTTCTCAAAGCCACAACACACGAGTTATACAAATCCTTATTCATTTCTTTTTTTTTCCCTTTATTTGTAACCGTTTCAATGCAGTAATGACAAGACAAGGTTCAAAACGTCCTGATAAAGGAAAGGGGGTAGCAAGGCCTAAAAAGAGGCAACGGCAGGCACCAAAGTATGTACTTAGGGTGCCTGTTAGACTACCTACCATTGCTGCCCCCGGTACATGATCTGTGGGGCCTCCTCCTACCCCTACAATATAGCCTCATACCCCAGCAGTAGACCCTACACCTACCTCTACAATACACCGTTATCCTACACATGCAGTACACCCTTCTCCTACTCCTGCAGCACACCCTTCTACTACCATTGCAGCAGACCCTCTTCCTCCTCCTTTGGTTATAACCCCCACTCCTCCCCTTGTGGTTATTACCCCACTCCTCTCGCTGACCCTACTTCTATACCTTCCTCATCTTCTATACCACCTTCTAAGACTGTCACACCATCTGCTCATCCAGATTCAAGTGGTGATGGTGAAGGTCTTGACCCGCCCCTCCATGATCGACCATGGATTGAGCTGTATGGTAAAGGGTAAGATTTTAATCTCTTCATATA
Organism: Vigna angularis; assembly: GCF_016808095.1. Classification (NCBI taxonomy): domain Eukaryota; kingdom Viridiplantae; phylum Streptophyta; class Magnoliopsida; order Fabales; family Fabaceae; genus Vigna; species Vigna angularis. The sequence continues at coordinate 16,831,339 of NC_068973.1, read as the reverse complement.
ATTTGATGTTTAAACCCTACTGTAATTGAAATGACTTTTATTATGCAGGTTTATTCCATCTAGGGTTGCTTCGCAGGCCATCACACGTTCAATTAAGCAACAGTTTTTAAGTCCATGGCCTACTTGGGGAGCAATACCTGATGACGACAAAAAGCCATTATGGGAGCGCTTTCAGGTGAACAATCCATTAAACTAATTGTCCCTCTTATTTTAGTATGTTCATTAATTATTCCAATGTTTGTTCTGTTTAAATGTTACAGATGAAGGTGCAATGGAAACCTGAACATGAAACACAGATACACAGAAATTTCCACATGAAAGCATCTCATCAGCTGTCAGAGATGTTTAGGGATGCCCGCAATGCAGGAGAGCGCCCTTACTGGATGGGCGAACAAATTTGGAACTCTTTACTGGCTCATTGAAATACAGTAGAGTTTCGCAATAAGTGTGCCAAGACGCAGAGAAACAGAGCATCTGAAAAGGGTGGCACCCTGCATACTGGTGGGTCGATAACCATTCATGAGCATGTCATTCGTATGATAAAATTTCATTACATAACCTTTTCTTTCATATATAAGTTATGTATTTTCTATTTAATAAGTACACTTCTTATTGTACATTATATTACAGGCACAAGCTTTGGGACGGGCGGTCCATGTTGATGAGGTCTTTGCACAGACTCATGTAAGGAAGGGCACTAATCAATTCGTTGATGAAAGATCTCGAAAGACTCATGTAAGTTCATGGACACTATTACTATTACTAATTTTTCATTTATGTGATTCTATCATTCCCTAACATTGCTTTTAATGTTTCAACAGGAAGAATTTTCTACGAGACTTTCACAGGTTAGATCTAAACATGAGTCAGCTCCTACACCGGATGATGGCAGTAATGCAGAAGACGATATCCGTAGGACACAGTGCTGGGTCGACATCGTTGGTGGGAAGAAAAAGGGACGAGTGTACGGTGTAGGACAACTTGCTGCAAACTATACAGCATCGAGAGGAGGTACTCTGAAGCACCAACCTTCTTCTTCCACCACTACTCCTAACGAGGTCGTTCTCCGCCTCACGCAGGCACTAAAGCAACGTGACCAGGAAATCATTGATCTGAGAGCAAAGTTTACAAACTTTAAGGCCCTGGTCATGAGAGTGTTGCCTGAAACTTCACAGGATGAATTGAATATCCCTCCGACCCAGCCACGACCCTCCTCGTCACCCGCTGCCCCTCAGCAGCCCACATCAGTCCAACCCTCATCAGTCTAACCCTCATCAGTCCAACCCACACCAGTCCAGCCATCAATAGAGGAGCACGATGATGAAGATAATTCTGATGATAACTATGTACATTATTAGTTTCATTTTGTTATTACTTGTTATAGAACAATTTGGATATTAGAACATTTGGAGTTTAGATGATTTCGATGTTAGATCAATTGGATGACTTTGGATGTTACAATATCATTATGTTACATTGTTTTATGTTTGAACTATAAATACATCTTGTATGGATTAATGGATGTTGTATGGATTAATGGATGTTCTATAGATATTGATCAATGATTGCATCTTTGACATGCACATTATGTAGGTCTGTATATATCTGAAAACTGTTATGCAGGTCTGTTTGTGTTGTTGGTTTCATAAGAAATACAATTGTCTCTTACATTTCCCTCCAACTTACCGAAGGCTTTTGCCCTTTGGTAAAAACCTACGTTACCTAATTATTGAGGGCTTCTGCCCTTCGGTAATAATCGAGGGCTTCTGCCTTTCGGTAATAATCGAGGGCTTCTGCCTTTCGGAAATTACCGAGGGCCTGAAGCCTTCGGTAATTACCGAAGATTTCCGACCTTCGGAAATTATCGAGGGCTTCTGCCCTTCGGTAATTACCGAAGGCTTCAGGCTCTCGGTAATTACCGAAGGGCAGAAGCCCTCAGTAAATGTTAGCGACAAGGGATTTACCGAGGACTTATTGACCGTCGATAAGCCGTTTGTAAATACCCTTTACTGAGGGCTTCTGGCATTTTCCGAGGGCTTGTGGCCTTCGGTAATGCCTTTCTTTTTTGTAGTGTTTGCATAGCTAACATTTTTTTCTTTTGAAAGAAATTATTTTTCATGAAGCACCTTTTAACACTTTTTCCCAGAGATTTTTTGAAGTAGAGTAGATGTTATAAAATCTTCTTGAAAGATTGAAGAAGCTTGCTATTTCTACATGGATAAAATAAGTATTTGTTAACATGTACTTTGAAATACTTAAGTCTTGAGACTTACATTATCAAACAGAATAGACTTACCTCAAAGAATAACTTATTTTACCAGGTGGTTGTATTTATTAAGCAAAAAAACTTATCAAATAACACATGTACATATCATTTGCATTTTTCAACCTAAACACTTTTTAAATTACACTTGCATCTTCCTAACTACACAACTTGTATTTAATAAACTATATCAAATCATTTACATCTTTTATATTTAATTATTTAAACACATATATATTAAAGAATTGAGATAAAGTAAAGAAAATGAATTATTTATTCTGTCAAACATATCCATTACATTAGTAAAAAAGATTATTTAACTTCATCTATTAGACTTCAATTTCAAAAACAACAAAGTCTTTCAAAACGTAATTACATTTTTTAAATTATTTGCAGAACTATAAATTTGGGTAAAAATATTTTGTCTATGGTTGAATTTTATAAAAGTTACTTCTCTCCTACAACAATACATTTTGTGATCTTCATTACTATTGCGAAAACCCACAACATTTATTTTTTCTACCAAGTACATTAGAACATTTAAGAAAATGTATCATTAAATAAAATAAAAATTTTAAATTGACCTAGTGAATGTATAAAAGTATATAATATATGTATATTTCTGTACAATTTTATTCTACTTTTGTATATAAATTAAAATATTTTAAAAATTTTATATATATATATATATATATATATATTATGTTGCTAATAAAAAGGTTATTAAAATTAGGTTATACTTAAGAAAAGAAAAGAAAATGTATGATTTAAAAATGGAAGTACTTGGTAACAGTTTTGAAGAGGTGGACATTACCTTTTCCTAACAAAGTTAGTTGGAATAATAAATAGCATTGGTACTTAAAAGAATGGGGTGATTGTGTTGTTTGAGATTTGTTTGGTTTTGTTGATACAAGAAGTCTTCTGCGTAATTAAGTTGCCAGCACCCTTGGAACTTATCAAACACCGTTCAAACACAGTGGACTACAGATGCTCACTCAGACCAAAATTATATATACCTTTTCCATTTTCTATTTTTCTGTAGTTCTGCATTGTTTATTATTATTTTTATTTTAGTTTTATATTTCAGATATATAATTTCACAACAAAGATACCATTTTATCTATTTATGATGGACAGTTAATATATAGAATTTTTTGAAAAAAGAGTTCTCTGATTGCACACCGAACCTTTTTTTTCTCTGATAAGATGATTAGTTTCAGATTTTGAGTCTGAAATAAAATAACAATAACATTTAGGATCTTTAAAATATTAAAATAAATTTAAGAGTCCTCACAAACTTATATGTTTTTTTTTATTTATCTAATGTTTTAAAGAAAAATAATAGTTAATTTAGACTAAAACTATCTTAAAAGTTTTTTCTTAACATTGAGAAATAAAAAAAAAAATACTAATGATAAGATCGTATATATTTGAAGATAGAGGATACATTTTCAAAAATAAATACATAAATTATATTTTGGTTTATATTATGTTAATATTATTTTTCATAGAAAACATTAAATTGCAACGTGATACAATTAATTAGTTCTTATACCCGACAAATAATAATAATTTATTTTTGCAATGAAAAAAAAAAGTATTTAACCACTATAGCTGATTAATTAGAAAGATTATTTTTTTAATATAAAAAACTGAGATTTTAAAATGATAAATTTTTAAAATTTGTATTGCAAATTATGTATGACAGGATTTATAAAAAAAATGAATTATTTACGTTTTAAAAATTTTGTTACCCTCAACTTTTCTATTTTGACTTAGGCACAGGTCTTCTCTGTTTCTAATGTTCCTACCAAAATGACAAAGACAATGTTAAGAAATATGTATATTAAAAAGTAAGAAGTGTTATATAAATGTGTATATTTTCCATAATAAATTATTATGCCTTTTTTTTCTCTCAACTATATGGATTTTTGCTTCTAGTTTTTAAATACAAGTTTGACGGGATGTTTTTATCCCTTAATGATCTTAGTCTTTGTTATTAACTATCATTGGTAAATGATGATGTAGCATTAATCTAACTTGTCACTTGTACTAATAATCATAACTTTGACTTAGACCAATTTTTTCCTCTCTCACTGCCTTTGGCCTAGACATTTTTAGGTCATAATTATATTTAAATTATGTATACATTGCCACTTGATGTTCTCAAAGCAAGTTTCATTGTAACACATTCACTTTCTTCTTATTGAGGTTGTTTGTAATGTTTTGTGAATGGTAAGTAGATGACAAAATTAAACAATATTCATTGGAAAAACGATAGGGGTGAAAATTGAAGGTTTGAAGCTCATTAGGCCCTTAAAACTTTTTCCGTGATTGTATTGTGGTGTGGCCGTGCGGGTAAGGGATCGTACAGGAGAGTTTGAAAGTAGGGGTTGGAAAAGGCTAAAAATAATAAGGTAATCATGAAAGAATCGCATTAAAGCTAACCAGTTTTGTCTTCTTCTCTGTGTTTCTTTGACTCGATGGGAGGCAACGGCTGGTAGCAGGTAACAGGTCGGTTGGTGACCGGCATCACCAGGTATTCGCAAAGGAAAACAAACATTTTTCCTGCTTTTTAACTCCACCACACTCTGCATTATGCACTTATCTTATATTTTTTATTATCATTGTATAGTAATTACAAATAGTAGGGACGCAGGGGCCTCTCCTCAATCTCAGTCTTAGTCAGATCTTTTGTGGGGTGCTGGTGCTCTTGTCTCCTCAACTCAATTGGTAATCGTATAATATAATGCATTGCCTAAATACAATGTCTTTTTTTTTTTTTTTAACATTTTTATCTTTGACCATAACAGTTAATTTAAGTGCCCTTTTGCACAAGCTAATTTGGGAACAAAAAACATCTGAAAGAGTAACTAAAAAGCGCCATTAGTGTAGTGAGTCAGTCTTCTCTCTTTCTCTCTCTCTGGTCCTATATATAAGAAGCTATAAGCAGGTTAGGGTTTTCAGAATGAGGGGGGACAAACAGCAAACGTTGAGTTGAGTTGAGATGGGTTACTAGTGTTGAGGGGAATGTTGGCTGGCTCGAGGCTTTTCACAAGGAGGTTCTCACTGCCAAGAACATAAGGCTTCGGACCAGGCTTCATTCCCCTCAAAACTTTTGTGTTTTGTGTTTTGGGGGACTCACATCTTCTTCCATTTGGTTTCATCATCTCCCAACTTCAAACAAATGGTGGTAATCGTTACATTATGTGTATATGTTATGTTACAACTGTGTAAGGTTGTCTTGCAAAGGTTAGGTTGAGAGGAATGTTGTCTGGCTCGAGGTCATTGTGGAGTATATTTGTATATATACTGATATATATACTGATATATGTGAAGTGTTTCAGTTTTCAGGGTAAATTAATTTATACCCTAAATGATTCTCGGACCAGGCTTCATTCCCCCCAGCCAACATTTGCCACTCGCCACAGCTACTTAATCTGCCCTTCTTCATCAATATCTTCTTCTTCATGGGATTGGTAAGGATTTCTGTTGCAATTCTTGAATAGTTTCATTAATACATGTGCTAACTATATATATATATATATGTGTGTGTGTGTGCTGTTTTCTAGTTTTTCATAGAAGGCTCTTTAATTTACTGTTAATTCTTATAGAACGTTTTTCTTTTATAGTTTCTTGTATGGAGATGTATTTACTATGGTTAATTTAGGCTTTTAGTTTCTAGCCATGTTTCCATTACATCAGTGAGTGAGTGAGTGAGCTGATGATGGTTTCTTCCAAGTTTCAAGCTTGAAAGGTGCTGCACTCAAATGAGGTCATATGTATTTTTATTTTAGTTTATTTAACCTTTTGAGCTGATTGAACCGTTTCATTTTTTATTTTTTTTTTTACCTCTGAATGAGAAAAATACAAAGGAAAAAAAGTTACCCAGCTTTCAGCTGTCTATCCGATGCACATGTAGCTCAGACATGAAGGAATTTACATGTTTGCTCCCATTGAATCTGGCCCTTCGCTCTCGATCTCTGGTAGAGAGAAAGCTGATACAGACATGCATGCTTCAGCGTCACCGACACCAAGTCCAAGTCTCTCTAGTTTTCTGCAATCTTAATTTAAGATTATAGCTTTTGACAGATGCGTGAACATGAAATGGAATGCATTATATTATTGCTAGTATTATTTTATTATTATTATTATTATTATTGAATAAATTGGCTAATCAGTCCTCTCCTGGCTCGAATGTTCATTTCTCTGGACAAGAAAGGTGAAAGCATGTACAGTGAAAACCTATCAGATGTGAAATTTTTTCTTCCTTGCTTTATCTGCAGTACTCTGTCTCTAGGTCTTTCTAGGGTTTCAAACTACAACATCCCTCCCTCTTCTGAAGTCCTTTCAGCTTTTTTTGAATTAACCCCATTTCAGACTGGTGAGTGAAAATTATAGGGAAGGGAACTCTCAATTTACTGGGCAAAAAAGAGCATCATTTTCATGAATCTGAATCAAAATTGTACTACAGGTAAATCAAAAGTTACCCAGTAAGATTCATCGCAGTAAAAAAATCTAAAGAGCAAGTTTCTTAATCTCACTCGTAAAACATTTATAATTACATCGTCACTGAAGTTCAATTACAAGTATATTTTCGTTTAATCATATTCACCTTTATGGTTTTTTTATTATATATTTACTGGCAGAAAAGATTATGTATTATAATTAGTATTAAAGAAAGAGATTAGAAGGAAATGGTATAGATTAAAAGGAAAGTAAAGGAAATAATAGAGAAGATGATAGACATTTCATGAAAAGAAAAGTTTGGTGGAAATGTGGAATGACACGTACATTGAAGGTGAAGAAGGTTTGAGAAATGATAATTAAAATGATTTGAAGGTTTTGAAACGTAGCAGTTGAATTTAATGAATTTGTTGTGTAGTGAAATGGCAGGCAGGAGTAGTACTGGGACTACTAATAAAGGCATGGTAAGCATAAGTTGGTGAAGTTGTGTTGAGTGGGGGAAGATGATGATATAGAATAGAATAGATATAGAGAGAGAAGAGATGTGGTGGAACAGTTAACGAGAAAAATAAGTGATGAGAAGAGTAGCTAGGTATGGATTCTGTGTGAGTGAGTCTTTCTAGAGAAGAGATACAAGTTTCCATTATGATGACGATGTGTAAGGTGATGCAGTTGCTTCTATTGCTTCTCCATGGATATCTTTCTCTTGTTTCTCTGGTTGTGTTATGGATATGTACGTGTGTGTGTGTTTTTGTGTAACTTATTTATGGGGCTTTTAAAGTTGTTGAAAGTTCGGAAACCATGTTGGGGAAAGGTCGATCGATGGGATCAGTAAAATCAGCTTCCAAAGCTCCTTCTCCTTTGTGTGATATAGTAATGCAGATTTTGAAATTGAAATGGGAAAGAAGAAAGAAAAAGAGAGAGAGAGAGAAGTAAATGACGACTATCTGACGTTTATTGGGAAATGAAACAGAGAGAAAGAAAGAGCACAGAGACAGAGGTACTCGGGGGAACCTTTCATGCCCAACTTGCTCTCTTTAAAGACAGCAAACAACTGCCAAACTTTATTGTTCACAGTTTCATCATCAATTTATTATCACTTATGTACCATTTCACATTTTTTCAACACACAATAATAATAATAATAATAATAATAATAATAATAATAATAATAATAATAATAATAATAATAATAATAATAATAATAATAATAATAATAATAATAATAATAATAATAATAATAATAATAATAACAATAATAATAATAATAATAATAATAATAATAATAATAATAATAACAATAATAATAATAATAATAATAATAATAATAATAATATGTCTTACTCTCAAAACCGAATATATCTATTATTAATTAATAGGTTTAAACACTTTAATTGTTTTTATTTATGTAGATTTTTTTCAATTTCTGACTTATTAGAATTTTTAATTGAATCTTTAAAAATGCTAATTTGAGAATCAATTGAGCTCTTATCGTTAAATTTATTTAACGGAGTTAAATTTTTGATAAACTGAAACGTTGACGTGGTCTATTTTTGTCACATCACTCCTGCCACGTTAGCTCATCTTCTCCAAACAACAAAACCCTAAGTGTCTTACAGAATTCATTTAGAGCAAATTGAAAAGAGCAAAAAAAACCTCGGAGAGAGCTAAGGCGAGAGATTAGATCAGGAGGAAAGAGAGAAGGATCGGAGAAGTATTGTTTGAGGCGAATGGCTTGGTCGTCTCGGCCGTCGTCGAGAAGCTCGTGAAGAAGCTCGAATGCGGTGAGAACGTAATTCTCCTTCAACAGAAAGTTCACGACGCAATTGCACAACGACGATCTTTCCACGTCCATTTTCTCCTTCTTCCCAATTCCTCATATCAAAACCCTCTCTCAATAGCTCACTCTCTGATCTGAGGTCATTCAATTGAACACCAAACTGTGACTTAGATCGTCTCGTGCTTTCAACTTTCAACATTGTGCTACCGTGCCGAAATCTCACGTGCTTATTTTTCTTTTTATTTTCTCAACCACCGTAAACGTCCTTCAGCAATGTCGAACTCGTTCTCGACGACACTAAAGCTAGGCCAGCCGGTTTCGGTCACGACAAGGGGGATGGTCTCGTAGCCGGCAATAGCGAGGGCAATGACAACGTCGACCATGACGTCGAAGAGGTTACGGTAGTGGACGCCGGTGGTGAAGTCGTTGCAGAAGTTAAAAGGGTATTCTTGAAAGAGCGCGATGCCGAGGGGGATCTCAGGATTCAAAGAGTAGAGGTTGTAAGGCTAGAGATTCATCAAGAAGCAGGAATCTATATCCTGCAAGAATCTGTAATAGTTAAATATTTTATTATTTAGGATGCAGTGAAGAGTTGTTGAATAATAAAGAGTTAAACTAAGTTTAAACCTAATTAATATCCATTCTTAATACTGCCACACTGCCTTTCTGTTACCTCACCTCTTTAAATATCTACACCATTTACAATGTCATTTTTTCTTTCATATCATTTACATAGAGTTTATCAAAATTACTTCAAATTTTTATGCAAGCCTTTCGGATTTTACTTCTAATGGAAACATACTTTAATATGTTTAGGAAATAAATATAAGATCAATTTGTAATCCTTTTTATTAGTTTGTAAAGATGAATTAAATTTAGTTTTTAATATGATAAATTTAGGTTTTACTTATATAATCTTTGTGTGTTAGGTAATTGGTGATAATTACTTCTTTCCTACAATTTTTACGGATGGGAAATTTTACAGCCAAACTTTCTTATTCGCAAGAACAAACTATATATAGTTCATTCTAACATTTTGTTTTGAACGCAATGTATACGAATAAAAGAGAAAAGCGATTAATTAATCGAAATCTGTCGCTGATATTCTATTTTGAAGACAAGAATGGAATAGGAATGAGCGTGACTTTTATAACATAAAATGAAAAAATTCACCTAGGAGGTAGAAAAATACGTTATTCATAATATTTTTCCTATATAAACCCTTTTTGAATGATTTTTGTGTGTGTTGAACTGTCGTAGACATAATTAAGTGCATGAGCATACCAATTATGCAAGTATCATTATGTTATTTATTGTAATAATTTGTGTAAGTATATTTAGTTGTAGTAATGCGTGAATTATGATTTTGATTTAATTAGTTAAGTAAAATAAGCTCGTTATGGTAAAAGTAATAAATATTACGAGTTAATTATATTTTTTTGTTTCCTACTTAATAAATGCAAAAATGAGGCTCTTCTCACCAAACATTGTTAGATTTTTTATTTTATTCTTTTTTTAAGTTGAAAATAATGTTGTCATGTGTATCTAAAAGTGTGTGTCTATGTGTACCCTCTGCCTCTTTACCTCTATTTTTTCTCATTCATCCTCATGGCTCCAATACTTCGATTCTAATTCTTAATCTTCATCATCTCATTATTTCAACATGGAGGGTATGGGGAAGATGAAGAGTCGCGAGGGAGGTGAGACAAGAAGAGAGACATGAACACCTACTTAGACGCACATGACAATATTGTTTGTCACGTAAAAAAAAATATAATGTTAATTGAGGAAATTTGGTTTATGCATTTCTTAAGTGTGATGATCAAAGAAGATCAAACTTTGAAATAGAGAAATTCTAAAATCATATTATACTTTAGAGATAAAAACATAATTAACATATATGTTATAAAGTACAAAAATAGTATACAAGATATTTATGATAATTATAAATAAAAAGTTATTAATTTTTTTTCTCATATAAATAACCTATTAATTACATGATTCTTTTATTTTCCGTCTCTTTACTTTCAACCAAATAATCTTTATTTTCCTTTTATTTTTTACCTATTGTTTTCACCACTTTCCCACCCAAACATAATGTAATGTAAATCATGTGTTGAACGGTGTTTATGCATTAATCTTCCTAACTCTCACTAACTAACTAATATATCAGCGATAAAACTAAAGTATAAAAAGTTGATGATATCCTATAATTAAAATTAGTTTTAATTCTTTGATACTTGACTAAATTGTTAACCACTATAGTGTTGCACTTGAATCTTTCAAATATTTAACAATGTGTCAAACTTGAATCTTTCAAAAATTTAACATTGTGTCCATTGTCTTGAATATTTTCCTTTTTTCCAACTAAAATATCTTATTTACATTTGGTTTATGTGTCATAGTGTTCAAGATAAGGTTGTGTTCTTTCTAAGTCTTTGATTGATAGACACAACAATAGTATATAGTTTTGGAAGAAAATGCTACCAACTTTTTATAACATTGAACATGTAAAACTTATTATTTTTGTATGCTCGGACGAGTGGTATCAATTCCTAGATAGTTTATCCTACAATCGCTTTTATCTTTTGTCTGTTCAGTTTTCCAAGTCTTTTGTACATATAAAACCACTTAAGGTTGAATTTATCCTTTCTATTTTGTTGGCTACTATATTAGCAATACTAAAGTTGTTATAGTTTTGTAGTATTAATTTGATCGTGTCAATGACAACGTTATTTAAGGCCAAACGAGGTTGGGAGGATAGCTGAATGGTCAAGTTGTCAAGACTGAAGTCGACAAATGATTTAAGGTTGAGAGGTCGAGGTCAAACAAAACCGATAGGTTAAGGCTGAATGAGACTGAGTTGTTGAGTCTGAAAAGTTAAATAGAATTTGAGGCTGAGAGGTTGAGACCGCTAGGACGAACAAGGCCAACAGGTTAATGTTGAACGAGGCCGAGCTCTCAAGACTAAAAAGTCGACAAAATTTGAGGCTAAGAGGTCGAGGTTGAATGAAGCCAATAGGTTGAGGTTGAACGAAGCCAAGTTGTTGAGATTGAAAAGTCGACAGAGAATTTGAGGCTAAGGTTGGGACCACTAGGACGTACGAGGATGACAAGTTGACGTCGCACGAGGCCTAGAGATCAAGGTCGAATGGCACCAATGGTTTAGGCTGACTGGTTGAAGTCGAACGAGGCCAATCTATTGAGACTAAAAAGTCAACAAAGTTCGAGGCTAAGAGGTTGAGGTCGATAGATTGAATGAGGCCGAGTTGTCAAGACTGAAAAGTCGACATAATTTGAGGCCGAGGTCGAGGCCGAATGAGGCGAATAGGTTTACTTCTTCCACTACTACATTGTTCATCTTGTTCTTTGTAGTTACAATGGGAGTAAAAGAAATGCTTTCTCGGTCCCACAGTGGATGCCAAAATATTTCGGTATGGGTCAGACGAATAATGTCAATTCTAGAATAACTTGTCCTACGTCGCTCCTATCTCTTGTCTATTTTGTCTCTCAGATCTCTTATACGTCCAAAACCACTTGAATGATACCTGTGAAGGTACTTTGATGCTAAAGCCAATAGGTGATCGATCGGAAGAGTCTTAAATGTGACGATGCATGTACATGGACAATCATACCTTAGACTTTTGTTTATAGATTTTTTCACGGATATATGATTAGAGTCGAACTAATCATGACACCATTCTATTAAACTTTATTACTAACTTGTTTAATTTAATTGGATAACTAACTGAATTTGATCGACATCAATCAATTTTATACTAATTTGGACAATCGATTTAATATAATCTAATCAATCTATATGATCGGTATATTTATACTATAACTTTTTCTTTTTAAACAGAGACAAACTATTATCGTGTGTTTGGAGCTACTATTAATTATGATTAGGAATATATTACAAGTTTATTGGAGTTATTTTTCTACAAAGTTAAGTTTAAATACTTTGAAATGGAATAATATGAATCATATATCATAGTTGTTACTAATAATAATCGAAGAAAGAGCTGGGAATAAAATTGAAAGTTGAATTCAATGAGAAACTAACAGGAGAGTGTGTTTCACCTAAGCATTTGATTTGAAGTGTGTATGTATTTTGATGGTGCAAAGAGTGTGAAACAGACAGAAAGGGAAGATGAGAGAGAAAAGGTTGATCGGAAAGAGACAATTAGATTACTTGAGTGGTAAGCACACAAGTATGTGTCTTCTCTCAGCACAGTTTTGAGGAAGTGATGGGCCCCGTTTGTATGCATTATTTCTTATCAATCTCATCTGCATTTTTTTCTTACGTACCATCAGTTCCATTTCTTATCTAACGTTCAAAACTATGACTCATACCTTCAATCTCTTTCTTTTACAATTACTACTTTCACACCATGAATCTTCAATGAAATTCAAATTCTGTCAGACTAACAATACCAGCACCTGAGAATTTATATTGAAGTTTTGTTCATGTTTGTACAAAGAGACTAAAGAAAGAGAGAAGAAAGAGAATAGAGTGAAATGGTTGACGTGATGAAAACATTAAAAGCAAAAGTTAATATTTAAAATTGACAGAACATGGTAAATTGGTAGGTACATGATCCCGAAGACATGGAAGATCTTCCACCTTTTCCTCTTTCAGTTTAGTTGACTACACACACGATCCGCAAGATTTCTTACTGCTTTCAGATCAAACTTTCGCTATTAGTTACTTCTTCTGCCTATTTTCTTCAATACCAAATCTTATTATCACTTTCTGAATATTAGTCCTTTCTAAATAATTTATATCAGTACTACTCACTATTTTAAAAACGAAGAAAAATATGTTAAATAACTAGTTGAATATATTGTTTAAGGATGTTTATTCTTGGTTCTGCATGCAAACTCTTGAACACCCTTTTCAGCTTTTACCTAAACTCTTGAACACAAGGACCACACATCTTTCCCTAAAGTTCTTCTCCCGCAATGACTTGCACTAATTCAATTTACATGGATATTCTCCTTGGATCACTGCCGAGAATATTTTTGTACTTTCAGATCTAGGGTAGAGGAAGAATAAAGAGGTGTAGAAGAAAATAACCCTTTTAGCAATGGATAGTTTGCTCTAAGGACGATCCTAGGTACGGGCCAACAGTTGCATCTTAAAAGGATGTGGCCTTTTCTACCTACATCCCTTTTTTCCTTCTTGTACCCCAGAAAACCTTTAATCCCCAAAATATTAAAATTCTCTTCTTTTTTTTAATTCATCTTGAGTATTCGAAATGAATTTTTTAAATTTAGAAATACTCAATTCAAAATATATAAAAAACATATTTCGCATCGTTTATTTTTCAGATCTATAAATATCTTTCGAAATATTCTTTTATTGAATATTTCTAAAAATATTTTCATAATTAAAAATATTTTTAAAACATTCAATTCAGAAAATATTTTTATATTCTAGATTTATTGTTTGGAAAGGAATTTCTAGATTTAGAAATGTTTTTCATAACACCCAATTCAAAATATATTAATATATTTTGAATTAGATGTTTTGGAAAGTATTTTTGAATCCATAACACCCAATTCGTGAAGGTGTCGTGAGAATAATTTGGTCGAGGAAGGAGCTTGAAGATGGAGATGGAAGGAAATGCTGCGACATGGAATGTGGTGGTGTTATGAGAAAGTTCAGGGGTGTGGAGAAGGTGCTTTCAGAGTAATTTGGTATAGGAAGAAGCTTCAAGATGGACAAGGAGATACCAAGTTTTGGTGCATAAAAAAAGGAGGTGCAAGAAGAAAAGCGGAAGCACATTTCTAACTAGAAAGAAAACTATGAAGTGATTGTACTTGCACTTATTAAATTTCTCTATGCACCCATCAAACTGCATTTTGATTTCCGAAACACAATAAATCAGTTCCAAAAAAAAATTTCTCAGAACACACTCATCCACTAGTGTAAAAAAAACTTTTAACGTCACCTTTAGACATCTGATCCTCGAATATCCAACATAAAAAGTGACGGGTAGCATTTTTCGTAAATAAAACAACTATTTAGACGTCGGTTATGGAAGGGCCCGACGTCTAAATACTCATATACGTCGGCTCCCCCGAATAGACGCCAAAACTAAACGAAAAAATTAAAAAAACATAATATTTTATTCTATTTAGACGTCTGTTATGGAGGGAACCGACTTCTGAAGCACTTTAGACGTATGTTAATTGGGGAACCGACGTCTAAACCCTAAATCCAGAAATTTAAAAAGTCACTTTTTGACTCCATTTAGACGTCTGATCCCGCCACTCCGACTTCTGAAGCACTTTAGACGTCTGTTAATTGGGGGAACCGACGTCTAAACCCTAAATCCAGAAATTTAAAAGTCACTTTTTGACTCCGTTTAGACGTCTGATCCCGCCAATCTGACTTCTAAAGCACTTTAGACGTCTGTTAATTGGGGGAACCAACGTCTAAATTTTGGCATTAAAACACCGTGAACGCGAGACAACCGTTACGCGCACTCATTATTCATCATCTTCGTCGCGTTTTCTCTCTACAGTTTACGCTTTTCAGGTTCATTTTCTCACTTTTGCACCGTTTTAAATTAATTTTACTCCGATTACATCACTCTTTGATGCATTATCTTTCATTTGAACCGATTAAAATGCGTTTTCGTTGGGTTTTGGTGCAGTTATTCTTGTGTCTTAGGCGGCTTTCTATGGCGGCGATTTCTTGCGTTTTGTACTCATCCAATTCCCTCCACTACGTTTTCAAAACCATCCAATAAAAAAAATGTACAATACATTCTTTTCAACTAAAATATAAAGTTGTAAACTCGAATCACCATGAGTCAGGAGCAACCTCAGAGACGTCTAACCTGTATGGATCGGACGTTTACGTTGGACCTATATAGGTCCAACGTCTATAGAGACGTCGGAACTAAAGGGTCCGACGTTTCATTAACGTTACCCATATAGACGATCAGACGTTAAAAGCCCAAAATAATAGACTTCTAAAGTCCTTTTTGCACTAGTGATCCCATCCTTTTTCCGGATAAAAACTTCTAGAAGGGTGTTGCTCCCTCCACCACCACCCCTTGTTCCCTTCATCTCTCCAACCTTCTGTAAAAAAATTTAATTACAAAAATAACATTTTTTACTTTTAACTCTATTTATTTACTTTAATATTATTTATTTACTTTAATATGAAATCCTATATTTCTACCCATTTTCACTTTTCACTCGCACAATCCCACCTCCCAACTCTCCTTCTCTCTTTCCAGATTCCCACCGCCAACTCCAGATCTATTTCTTCTCATCTTCCAACTCTTACTTCGCTTCTCCATATCCGTTTGGTTCTTCTTCATATTCCTTACCATTTTCATTCGCGCAGCCCCACCCCCAACTCTCCCAAGTCTCACTTTTTCTCTTTCCAGATTCCCACCCCCCACTCTCACCAGATTCGTTCTCTATATCTGTTTGGTTTCATGGTGCGGTGGTGTGGCTTTTCGTGGTGCGGCGGTGCATGGAGTTTGCGGTGGTCATTCGGCGGTGCATCGTTGCGATGGTGTGTGTGGTGATCAATGGTGCTTTGTTTCTGCGTCTTGGGTCTACAAGAGGTTAGTTCTTGGGTCTTTGTTTCTTCGTTTCTTGCTTCATTTGCATGATATTTTTATAATATTTTTTGTAAATGTATTGAATATATTGTGTTTGTTGTGTTGTTGATGCTGTGGTGGTTCGTGTTTTCTCTTGTGCTTTTTGTTTTCTTTTTGTGTGCGTGTTCAGAGGAGGAGGAAGGTAACAGGCCGTGAACAGATGTTGCATATCCATTTGGCCCTGAAACAGATGTTGATATCCATCAACAACAAAAGAGTTTTAGTTCCCCATCGTCATGGAGAAACTAGGTGAATAATGGAATGAAAGAATGGAAGAGATAAATAAACCCTAGAAGAGAAAAGGAGAGTTGTCACATCCCCAAATCTGCCCCCAAGAAAGAGAAGATGAGAGTTGTCACATCCCCAAATCTGCCGCCAAAGGGGTAAAATGTGTGTTTCTGTGCTCAAGCCATCAAAAGACACAATCCCTAAGACGTCCAAATCCTTAAATAGAACATAAAAATAACAAAAAATGGGTCCAAGTCCACTTCGCTGGCGCTCAGCGCCCTAAGTGGGGCGCCTAGGCATGGTACGGGACAAAACTGGGGCGCTCAGTCACCCTGGGTACAAAGCTGGCGCTCAGGCGCCCTACACCACACAAACTGGCGCTCAGGCGCCCTAGGTGGCCTCCTGTGCTCCTTTTTGATGTTTTAACTGTCCCTTTGCAATTCCAACTTCTTTATACTTTTGCTCTTCTTTTAAATCATTCCAATAACCTACAAAATCAAGGGAATTTAGTAATAAAATCATCAAGTATACCCTCTACTCACTTATTCACAAAACTATAATAAATACATGAGTTCAAGCAAGCTTCTAAGTTACAAAGGGTGCGTTTAGTATCAAAATTATATCACAGATAATGGTATATTTAACCGTTATCAATGACCCTATAGCTGAGGACTGAGCGTTTGAGGAGGAAGCATATCAGGCCTATGAGGGTCCTATTTAGGAGGAGGCATTTGAGGCCGTTGACGACGATGATGATGAGGAGGAACATGCCGATGTTCCTAACATACAGGAGGAAGATGTTGGTGGATTTCCTGGAGGTCCACGCGATGCTTCATTGCTGACGCATTATGTTCAACATGTTGGTTAGGGTATATCGCAGGGCCAGGTAAGTGCATAACTTAAATTTTAATTATTAATTTTTTTTCGAATACAATGTATATTAAATATTGTTGTGTAGGATCGATGGGAGATGCTGAAGTTGATCTCCCATTGTAAAAAGTTAATAAGTTAGGATCGTGCGCCAAGGGAATTCAACACATTGTGTTGAATTCCTCTTTGATGCCTCTCACAAAGATTTGCTATGATTAAGTTGCTAAGGGCTTGTTGCTCGATTTCATAGAGATATGGCACTTTGAGACAAGTAGTTTCCATCTCCCTGTAGGGGAGATGTCGATCACTCTTGACAGTGTCTCCACTTTACTTCACCTCCCGGTGATGGAGCAGTTATGTGATTTGAAGGAGTTGGAGTTTGAGGAAACTCGTACAACCCTTGTAGACCTACTCGGTGTTGATGGTGGTGTAGCTGGTGCTAAGATGGAGGATGCACGTGGTCCGAAAGTCAGACTTAATTGGTTCAGAGAGATATATGCTCAGAGGTGTCAGTCGCAACATTGGGACTATGCTACTAGAGCATATCTGTTGCATCTAGTAGGATGCACGATTTTTGAAAATAAAAGTGCCACTTCTATACGCGTGTCTTACCTACTATTATTTAGAGACGTACACGTGTGTGGTAGATATGCCTAGGGTGTTGTTGCACTCGCCCAATTGTACGAGCAGCTCGGGGATGCGAGTCTCGCTTCCATGAAGCAGATGGCTGGATATTTGACTCTGTTTCAGGTACAAACATATACCCTTCACATTTATTTGATGTATTTATTTCCATGTTTAAAGACGAAAGATATTTAATTGAATAATTGCATATTTAGAGTTGGATATATGAGCATTTCCCTAGCATTAGAAATAGGTGGTTGGTGTCTTTATATGATGACACCACACCACATGCGACTAGGTGGCAGAGCCCTCGGCAGAGTTCGACTCTTGCAGAGATTTGCTCACAGTTGGATGACCTGAAATACAATGGAGTTGTATGGCATCCATATGAGGCACATCGGGGCATTCATCCATTCTTCGGCATCTGTATGTATTTTGGATGGATTCAGATTGGTGACACCATTTCCCGTCATTTTCTTGAGCGTGTGATGAGGCAATTTGGGTTTTACCAGGAGATTCCACGACCAACCACTACCGTTGCAGATACAGATGTAGTCGCTGTTGATTATGCGTGGTTTCACTTCATGGATCACGTTATTATGAATGTGAGACAAGCATCATACCCTTTTGAATGTGTCGATGGATACATACAGTGGTTTAGGAGGGTTTCACATCCCTATATTATCCTGCTCCAGTTGACGCGAGACCGGCTCTTACGCCTACACAACGCCCTGATGTTCCATAGGAGCCATGACCCCATCGTAGATCCTCTCCACCTTCAACATCTGGCGTCGTGGTATGTTATTTTTTATTGCTTATGTTATTAAATTTTCTTAACCATGTTTATTTATTTGTTTGATATAATTATAATGCAGGCTAGATTTAGGCGAATGGCGAGAATGTTACAGTCGTTGATATCATGTCATCATGTGACCGAGGATACTGTTGCACATCAGGTGTCGGTGGACCTGCTTCAGATTGCTAATGAGGGCATCAATGAATATTCCCCGATTAGGAGAGCGTAGAGGCATGTGCGTGGTAGACGGTCGACGTCTAATTGATAGGACTTTGTATTTCATTTTTTCATTATGTAAATGAGTGTGGCTCCGTGTTTGAAAATTGTTACTACCATTTTGTCAACATGTGCAGATTCATCTATGTTACGACATGGAAAAGAAATACATGGGTTTGCTTTAAGAACTGATATCAATAGGGACAATTTTTTGGCAACTGCTCTACTTGACATGTATATGAAATGTGGGCATGCATCTGGGGCACGAGAATTGATATTATCTCAAAAACAAATATTTTGTTCAACTTTCTCTTGTCTACTAAATATAAGATTTAGAGTTATTATATTTGCTTGAGTAAATGCAGAAACCATATTATATTTATCTAATATAAGATCACTTCTAATACCACGTATAGATCTTCAAAAAATGGTTAACCGAAAAAACACAACAATAATAAAGTATAAATTAAACTTACGAATAACTTTAAAAGTCATTTTTTTTAACTTTTTTGTATTTCCTCAATAGAAAATTTATTAAGTTTCCGACAATTAAGCATATATTATCGAGGTTTATATTGAGCTCGTAATAAGAGGATACAGGCACATGCCAACTCAAAAGTTGTAAAGGGTAATAAAGGATCAGGACTATTGCTTTAAGTTCCATTAGCTACCTAGTCAATTAGAATAATATGAACAATTAATGTTTACGTATTATCATATTAAAATATAGAAAAATATATATAAACTTTAATTTCATTTGAGTTCCAAAACATAAAGATGAACACAAAATAGAATGTGGTGGCTGTGACAAGCATTAATAGGTAAACACAATGAAATGACCTTGATATAGGCAAACAAGAAATACAAACGATCTTGATAAATTGAAAAGAGTTGTGATAGGTAAATAAAAAAAAGACCGAACACAAGCGAAAACAAAAAAGAAATAGAAGTTATAGGAATAAGAGCGTCTCCAAAGACTAAACTCAAAAACACCAAAAAGGAAAAGATAATGGTATTAATTATGTTCCATCACAATCAGTTGCCTGGAATTCAAAACAGAATTATTGATTCACAATGTAAAGGGGGACGAAATAAGAAGCAAGTGGGACACACAAAAAATTATTGATTCACAAAACTTAAAATTGAATTTACACCTTAACAAAAAGTAATAGTGTATTTTTACATATCTTCATAAATATCACGAATCACCTAAGTCAACATAAGTTGTCGTTACGCCCATCAACTATGCAAATGTTTGCATCCTACTAGTATAAATAGATGACCACACTCGTGCCTCAGGATAACAATGGGTTGAGGAGATGATATTCACCATGGGCAAAGGCAAACCTTCTTGTAACTTAACTTGCATTATAAAAATTACAATAGTTAATTGAGTCATAAGTAGTTTTCAAATGAAATCACAAAATAATACAATTACCTGCACGAAATGACATCCATGAACATGTCCTATACAAATTAAGCGATGTTGAGTTATATCAGAAGGAGGTGTGCAACGTAGTGGGAAGATACTATAATTTTGAGATGATGACATACACACTAAGATGACATTACATCAGTTAACAATTGCATAACCAATGTCTATTAATGTCATCCACTTCTTCCTGTTAACCTGTTATGAATAAAACAAGTTGTTAGATAAAATAAATATAATAAATAAAATACATAAAATGGGAAACACTTACCGTCGACTGTGACTACACCAACAAAGAGTTCCTCAGTTCTTCTAGTCTATCATACACTCCTACTAGGCTTGCGTATTCATCATGCGATTGACTGAGTTCTTTGTACAAATCATTTCTAATAACGGGCCATGAATCTTCTCTAAGTCCCAACGATGCAACAATGCATCTATATCCACAATGACCATTAGCCACAACATCAACAACGTCCACAATGAAGGGGTGAGTAATAGAATGAAACTGGTCTATCATTGCTTTTTCTTCATTACATTTGTCTTTGATTGTAATTTACTTTTCACAGATGAAGATTCTATGGTTGAATGAAAGGCGTTGACATACTCAAAATATGATGGATCCCGCGTAGTAGACCTTTCTCTTTGTTGAACTTTACTTTTTTGTGCATCCTTTGTCTTGACTTTATGTAATGGAGGGACCATTGATGTCAATGTAGGATAAGTAATATCAATTAACTTCTGCTTGATGGTGACTTTACCTCCAATGTCAACCTCATTGAATCGTTCTTCTACTTGTTTCAACTTATCTTTAATGGATAACTGGGGCTCGGTTTCATTTAATTCAACATTTGAGAAATGCAATCTTCGCCACATGATATGAAATTCACCCAGAGGGATCAATCCAGCATCATACCGTGCTAATTCACATGCACAAGGGACACCAAATGTACGTCTCAATATGCATCCACACTTTGATGGGTCCGATCCTATCTATTGCACTCTTTCCAATTCCTCAGCAATGAGATCCAATGCATATCGAGAGACACGCCTAATAAGTTTTCTATATCTGTATCCTTTAAAAGGGTCACTTGTGAGCAACAAACTTCTTTCAAATGAAGCCTTAATCTTGTTGTGTTGTAGGATAACGACGTTATGAATACTATCCCAACAAGAACACAAATCACCCATACTATTGCCCAAAACTTTCTTCAGACTCCAATGAGAAGACTCAACCCTGAAATAAAAAAAAACCATCAACAAGTGCAAATAAATATTTATCTACAAAACAAACAAATAAAATAACATTACAACATACCTATTTGTGGTTGTGTTCCCTAAATACATTACTATGTTCGTCTAGAACTTTATAAAGTATGTACTATACGGAATAGTCCAAGTCTGATTCACATATTCAAAGAACAAAGGCCATGAATTGCTCGCATATTGAAGACCATTCACATACTCAACAAACAAGCTCTCATCAGCACAATCCATCATATTTTCCCATGCATCCATCAACACATCCCAAGCCTTAGTAGAATGAACTGATATTTTGCATTTAGCTTTAACATTTTTAAGGATGTGGAACTGACATAACATCTGATATGACTCATGGAATACATTTGCAATGACATTCATCATAGCCAAGTCTCGGTCAGTGACAATGACTTTAGGACCACCCTCAGATGTTAAAAATAAACCTTTCAGCTTTTCCAAAGCCCATGTGAAATTACTCTACCTTTTAGTAGACAAGAAAGCAAATGTTGCTGAGAAGGTTAACCCTGCAGACATCATGCCCACAATCTCAAGCAACAAAAGTCTATATCTATTTGTTTTATATGTGGAATCCATAAAAAATACAACATTAAATGAGTTTAACAATTTCACCGCATCAGGATGTGTCCAAAACAAGGCAGTAACAACCTCTGAATAATAGGCACACCTACTCCAATGAATGTACTTATCCCGGTCAAACAACATCATAAACTGTTGTAGTCCAGTTCTGGACCCTCTCAATGATCGTTTATACGCTTGCCTTGCGTTGTAGATTTGTTTAATCGTTGTGACATTTCGATCATTATTTTGTTTGAGGGTTAATAAAGTATTTGCAGTTGTAACTTTACTCTTTGTCATATCAACCAGTAATGACTGCTCACTCATATTTAACCTGCTAGCATAAGGGTGCCCAACTAAAGTTTCAGCCAACTCATGGTTGTGATGTCCACACATCACCTTCAACACCCATCCATCCCCATCTGAACATGGTTTACCCTTTAATCTAAACGGACACTCACATTTACGAGTGTCGTATACACTAGGCACCGCATCAACTTTGTATTTCCGATATTTCCCTCCTCTTTTACATCCAAGTATGACGAACGTTTTTCTTCCCTGTACACCAGTAGCTATATCATATCTTACTATCACCACAACAAATCCTAAATCATAAGCCATCCCTCTTACCCAATCAATTAAGTGCTCCAGTGAACGAAATATTTCATTTGTGGTAAATTTATTTGTCAAATCTCCCTCTACAACTTCGCTAATGAATGAAGAGAAATCGGATATCAAACTAGAACCAACTTGAGAATCTATATGAAGATATTCATCCATTTTAAATAATAATCACCTATAAAGTTATAATCAGTCTTATTAACATAATTAATAATTAATCAAACAAATATAAAAATATTAATATAATAAAATTATATATTTCATATAATTAAATTTTTATATAATTATAAAATTGTTAAAGAATACAAAAATCATATATAAAAAATATATATTATACAAAAACATTAAAATTAAAAACTAGTTATATATAATGTGCAAAATACAAAAATATAAATATAAACTAATAACAATAAAGATCTTCAAAAATACATTATTAAAATACATCAGAAATATATTCAAAAATAATACATCAAAACATATAAATTACATTGTTAAAATATCTCCAAAATTAATATAAAAAAATAAACTAATAAAAATAAACCCTAAAATAAATACGTAATCTTTAAACGGATGTGAGCATCCGTCTACAGATGTCAACATCCGCTTAAGGCAAAACGGATATCGACATCCGTTTTACCTTAAACGGATGTTGACATTCGCTGACAGATGCTCATATCCGTTTAAAGATTACATGTTTATTTTAGGGTTTATTACGCACCTTCACAACGAATTTCTGCACTCCACCTTCACCCCTTTTTCCACTGCACCTCAAGCACCATCACACCACCACCACAGACCGATCTTTGGCACCGCTGGATCAATTCCTTCCACCACCACCTGTAATCTCCCACTAAGCACACCACCTAATGAAACTCTACCACACCCTCACACCACAATTCTACCACAATTAAAGAATGAGAGGAAGAAGTGGAACATGAAAGACGAAGAAGAGCACAATGAAACAATGAGGGGACGAAGTCGGAGGACAAAGAGTTGTTGCTGCATACATTCATGTAGAGGATTGGAGTGGGTAGAGGTTAAAAAATATTAACCCTAAAAGTAAAATTTTACTAAGGGTAAAACAGGAATGAGGAGGTGGAGGGAGGGGTAAAATATGAATGGGGTGGTGGAGGGAGCAATGGGTGGTGGTGGAGGGAGAAATACCCCTTCAGGAAATATATGGAGTGTAGAAAGAAATTTAATAGGGTGCAAGAAGAAGAATCCTAGGAAAAATTGTCTATCTTAAAATATGTCAAATATTGGCTATACGCTATATATATCATGACCCAAAAGTGTTAAAAATATACCTGTTAACAAAATCTGGCATATCTTTAGAGTAATTAAGGAGGATTTACATGAATAGGAAGGTGTTCATGGGTAATTATTTGTTGAGATTGTTGATAGGGGGAGCACATATTTAGCTTAACCTACAATCTCAATAATATCTGAGTTTTTGATGATGAGAACACATAATTAATAACACACAAATATTCTATATTACATGTTCTATGTTTACATGTCATATGTTTTTCTTTAATGTGTTAAACCTGATAAAGCATATATGAGAACATGTTTGCGCTATGTTTGTGTTGTTCATTACATACCACTATATGAAATATGTGATTTATATGTGTATGCATGACATATGTTTTCGGGAAAAGAAAAATCACAAGCACTATGGTTGAACTTTAAATGTGTGGCAAAACAATAGTTTTAAGTCGATACATTATGGGGTGAATCGATTGAAACTCGTGTGTTTGCACAAACTCGTTTGAACTGTGCTGTGATTTTTTCAAAGAGAAAATTTTTCAAAACTGTGCAAATAGATTTCACTTAATGGAATGCATGCACTATGTATTCGAATTAGTTAGTTGATGCTTTGAAAATCTGTTAAATGCTGGTAAAAACTAAAATAACGGTCATATTTTTAAATATGTTGACGAAACATTAAATGATAGTCGATTGCATTAATTATACATTCAATTATTTGTTTGACTGCTGCTAATTCTGTTATAACTGATTGTTATATTCGATTTCGTTAGTAACTCAATTGATTAAAATGCGTCTGATATGTGATATACTATAAATTGACGTACATTTGAATTCTGTAAGAACTTTTTGTGATTCTAAATATTTCATATCATTTAAAGAAAGCTGTGATCTTACATAAAGAGAGGAAAAGCTCCAAGAAACAAGATTGACCTTGGTGATCAACAACTTGTGATTTCTTGAAGAGCAAGACTGTTGTGTTTCAAAGATTGATCAAATATGCACACTTGGGTGTTACTGCGTGATCAGATTCTGCAATCTCGTGAAGATTGGTTTGAGTTCCTTGTTGTTATTTGTTGAGACTGTTGTTATTTGCCACATCAACGTCGACACCGCTCAGCTGCATGCCAGCTACACCCCAACGGCAGCATTCCGGAGAGCTAGCGTTCAGCTGCACCCCAACCGTAGCATTCCAAAGAGCTAGCGCTCAGCTACACGCTAGCTGCACCTCAACTACAACAATTCTGGACGAATGGGGCTCAGCTGCATGCCAGCCGCACTCTAGCTTCATCATTTATCTTTGATCTCAAAACTTCTTCTTTTACCTTCATTCTTGCTTATATGGTTCTTCAGTTCTTCAGTTTGGCATACAAGCTTGGATGTAAATGACCAAAACATACTAAACAATGGGGATTAGTGATGAAATTAAATCATTAAAGTTTAAGATGCAACCACTTAAGAAACTAAAAGAAAACTATGATTTACAAGGCAAAAATCTAAGAAAGAGTTTATATTTTCTCTCAATTTGACACTGAAATCATGGTAAAATTTGCCATTATCAAACGGCTATATTTTTAAATATGTTGACCAAGCATTTATTGTGATTCGACTGCATTAATTGTCCATTCAATTAAGTGCATTTATTGCTGTTAACTACTTTGACTGAAGTGTTGTATTCGACTGCATTAGTAGCTAAGTCGACTTGAGAGCGTCAGAATTGTGAAAAACTATAAATAGACACGAATTTGAATTCTGAAATAACTTTTGTGATTCTAACGGTTTGATTGATTTGTTTCAGATTATTGATCTCTTGCAGAAAGTGTGAAAGCTCCAAGAATTCATCAAGAAGACTGTGGTGTTCATCTTTGGTGATTGCTTGACGAGCAAGAATCTGTGTGCTCTTACTATCTGATCAACATGCACTTGGGGTGTCTGTTTCGGGATCAGTTTCTCTCAATCTTGTGAAGATTGTGGCTGCCCTGTTGTGACTACAGGAAGAAAACGTGCGACATTCTGGACTTTGAGGATTGTTTAAAGTGGTTAAAGACGGTAGGAGATGGGACATCTTGTTGTTTGTCTTTGTGTGTTATATGCCTATATTTTGATTAGAGGGTTAGAGAGGTGTTTTATATTTTTGACGTGGAGGTGTCTATAAAAGCCTTGTTGTAAAAACCTCGACCATTATAGTGCACTTGCTTCCCATGGTGGAAGGACACTAGGTGTAGGCTTGGCCGAACTAGTATAACAACTCAGTGTTTGATTTTTCTATCCCTACTTTGTTACACTTAGTCGACTTTATATTTTATTCATTCGACTATAGTCTGCTGCACTACAAAGTCTTTTTCCTTGCGTTTCAAGAAAGCTTTTAAAGGCATAGACTTTGCGGAAAAAGATTTAAAGAAAACATTGTTTTTGTGTTTCACCAATTCACCCCCCCCTCTTGGTGTTGAAAACTAAGCCATTCTATTTTCAACATGATTACAGGAAGAAGAACGTGTGTGTTCTTGACTTTGAGGGTGCCTCAAAGGGGTTAGACGATAGAAGAGGGGATTCTTGTTGCTGGTCTTGCTGTTGACTGCCTATATTAGATTAGAGGGTTAGAGAAGTGTTTTATATTTTTGACGTGAGGTCTCTATAAAAATCTTGTTGTAAAAACCTTGATCTTTATAGTGCATTGGCTTCCCGTGGCTGGAAGGACACTGGATGTAGGCTTGGCCGAACCAGTATAA
Organism: Vigna angularis; assembly: GCF_016808095.1. Taxonomy (NCBI): domain Eukaryota; kingdom Viridiplantae; phylum Streptophyta; class Magnoliopsida; order Fabales; family Fabaceae; genus Vigna; species Vigna angularis. Next base: position 16,804,580 of record NC_068973.1, on the reverse strand, counting down.
AAACTCAGTGTTTGAATTTTCTGATCCCTACTCTCTTTTATTCAATCGATTACTTTCTGTACTTATTCGATTAAGTTTCCGCTGCATTGAAAATCTTTTAGCTGGCAATTCAAGAAAAGTATAAAGGCATCAATTTTTGTGAAACAGATTTTAAAAGCTTTTGTTTTTACACTTCACCAATTCACCACCCTCTTGGTGTGAGAAATTGAGCCATTCTATTTTAACAATTGGCACCAGAGCTGGTTTTCATAAAATATTTGAAAAACTAATCGATTACTATTTCTGATTAATCAATTAATCCTGGAAAATTGCTTCTATATCTCAAACAGGAAGGACTAGTGAATCTGTATTTGAGCTTGTGCATGTTACTTGCAATGCTAAGCAAAATTCTATTACTAATGGCTTTTATGAATTCTTTGAAGCAGGTATCGCACGAAACAAGAAAATTTGTGTTGATGGATTGGATTCAAAGTTGAAAGAATAAATCTGCAAGATGAAAAGTTTATGAAATTCCTCATAAAGAATAAAAATCACAGGCATCAGAATGACAATATGGAGAATGTGTCTGAAACTGATCTTATCATGATGGCCAAATCTGAAACGACAAAAGAGGGTTTGAAACAAGAAGCAAAAGGATCCATGTGGTATCTGGATAGTGGATGCTGAAGACATATGACAGGAGATCCAACAAAATTCGCAAGCATCTCTTACAAGACTACTGGCCATGTCACATACGTTGATAACAACAAAGGAAAAATCATCGGTGTTGGTAAAATCCAAACTCCCTCTTCATATGAAATTGAAAATGTGTTGCCTGTTGAAGAATCTGTAGCCTTTGATGAGTATATTGATGTTACCATTAATCCTATTCATTCTAGAAAGTGAATAGCCGCAGATGATTCTGCTCGAGAAGAAAAAGAGAATGGAGAAATTCTAGGTGAGGAAAATTTTGAGTCTGAAATCGATCCCCCTAGAGCTGAATCAATTAAGGAGTGGAAAACACCAAGAAATGTCTCGACAAGCAACATCATTGGTGATATCACAAGAGGAGTATCACTAGGCGTCAACTTAATCAATTATGCATGAATGTAGCATATGTTTCTAAAATTGAGCCCAAAAATGTTGAAGCTGCTATTGCGGATGAAAATTAGATGATGGCCATGCAAGAGGAACTAAATCAGTTTAAGAGGAACAATATATGGGAGCTGGTTCTAAGAACCGAAAAGTTACAGGTCATAGGCACTAAATGGGTCTTCAGAAACAAGATGGATGATTCAGGGGAAATCATAAAGAACAAAGCAAGGTTGGTTGCTAAAGGTTACAGTCAAGAAGAAGGAATCGATTATGATGAGAAGAAGGAATCGATTATGATGAGACGTATGCACCAAGGGCCAGATTGGAAGCAATAAGGATTCTGCTTATTGTTGCATCCATGATGAAGTTTAAACTGTATCAAATGGATGTCAAGAGTGCGTTCTTAAATGGCTATATTAAGGAAGAAGTCTATGTGGAACAACCACCAAGATTTCAAGACTTTGAGCACCCAGATTATGTCTTCAAACTCAAAAAGGCTCTGTATGGGTTAAACCAGGCGCCGAGGTTGTGGTACGAGCGCTTAAGTGAGTTTCTAGTAAAGAAGGGATTCTCTAGGGGTAAAGTTGATTCAACCCTCTTTATTAAGAATTCAAATAAAGACAAATTATATGTTCAAATTTATGTTGATGACATTATCTTTGGATCAACTAATCCTACACTGTGCAAAGAGTTTTCTAAGACTATGCAAGAAGAGTTCAAGATGTCCATGATGGGAGAACACTCATATTTCCTAGGACTTCAAGTCAAGCAAACCAAGAATGGCATTTTTATCCATCAATCCAAGTATTGCAATGAGCTGTTAAAGAAATACAAAATGTTGGACTGCAAAGAGGCTGCAACTCCTATGGCAACAAACTGCTATCTTGACCTTGATGAAGTAGGCAAATAAGTTGATTAGAAAATGTACAGAGGTATGATCGGATCTCTATTGTACTTAACTGCTAGTAGACCAGGCATCATGCATAATGTCTGTCTCTATGCTAGGTTTCAGTCTTTACCAAAAGAATCACACTTAACTACTGTAAAAAGAATTTTGAAAGGCTTAAAAGGAACCAAGAATCTTGGACTATGGTATCCCAGTGGTTCAAATATTTTTCTTGAGGGTTAGAGTAATTCTGATTTTGGTGGCTGTAAGATAGACAGAAAGAGCACTAGTGGTACATGTCATCTACTAGGATATTCACTAGTTTCTTGTTATTCAAAGACGCAAGCTTGTGTGGCATTATCTACCATAGAAGCAGAGTACATAGCAGCTGAAAGCTGTTGTGCTCAATCTCTTTGGATCAAGAGCCAACTAGAGGACTATGGCATATCATTAGATCATATTCCTTTAAAATGTGATAACATAAGTGCCATTACTTTGGCTAAAAATCCTCTTCTTCACTCTAAAACTAAGTATATTAAAATAAAGCATCATTTCATATGAGACCACATCCTCAAAGGAGAAATTAAGGTCGAATATGTAGATACCTTACATCAATGGGAAGATATTTTTACAAAGCCTTTGAACAAAGAAAGATTTCATACAATTCGAAATGAACTAGGAATTCTGGAAGATAGTAGTATAAAATAGCACTTAAATCGATTACATTATGCTTGTATGAAAATGTGTTACATTTTACTGTTACATTCAGATATTTGCATACTCACACATTATCTGTGATAATTCCTGTATTATACTGATTCTAAAATGCTTGATCTAGAAAGACCATGAAAGGTTTTGAAGGAAAATTACTTGTTGGCTAGATGAAACTGGAAAGTCAATAATATGCTACAACAAGAAATCGATTCTGACTGGATTAAAATCAATAGAGTATCAATAGTGGTTTAAAGATTCCAAACTTCGAATATCTGATATCTTTAAATCTTATTTCATATACAGTTGAGTGTTTATTCTTCTTATATCTCTTTACTCAACTAATATACATATTTTGAGATGATAAGAAATTAAAATTGTTTTTTTTTGCTGATTGAAAATGTATCAATTCTTGATCTGATATTGCTGTTACATATCTGCTTTGATACATTACTTGGAATATGCTTTTACATGCTCTGATATACAATCTGATTACTGCATTGTGCATATGTGTTTTGAGATTGAAACATGCATAATGAAAGGGGGAGCATGGCATGTTATTGAACTATTTTACATGTATTCATTTAAGGGGGAGAATATCCTAAATCATGTAAATAATATTGTCAGGGGGAGCATCATACAACGTTTTTATCTGATGCATCTCTATTGTGCTTGATTATCTGTGTATCAATTACAGTGTGCTTACCTTTTTTGCTAATGCCCAAAGGGGGGGAATTATGATATTTCTGTAATTGGTTTTGGTTGATAATATGTATTTGATTTGTGCAACATGGTTTATTATTAATCATGGTTGTGCGTCATCAAAAAAAGGGGAGATTGTTGAGATTGTTGATAGGGGAGCACATGTTTAGCTTAACCTACAATCTCAGTAATATCTCAGTTTTTTATGGTGACAACACATAATTAATAACACATGTATATTTTGTGTGACATGTTCTATGTTTACATGTCATATGTTTTTCTTTAATGTGTTAAATCTGATAAAGCATATCTAAGAACATGTTTGAGCTATGTTTGTGTTGTTAACTGCATATTACTGTGTGAAATATGTGATTTATATGTGTATGCATGACATATGTTTTTGGGAAAAGAAAAATCAGAAGCACTATGGTTGAACTTTAAATGTGTAGCAAAACAACAGTTTTAAGTCGATTACATTATGGGGTGAATCGATTGAAACTCGTGTGTTTGCACAAACTCTTTTGAAGTGTGGTGTGAGTTTTTTCAAAGAGAAAAGTTTTCAAAACTGTGCAAAAAGATTTCCCTTAATCGAATGCATGGACTATGTATTCGAATAAGTTAGTTGATGTTTTGAAAATCTGTTAAATGTTGGTAACAACTAACATAACGGTCATATTTTTAAACAAGATGAAATGAGAGAGAGAGAAGTGGTGAATGAATGATTGAATGAAGTAAAGTCCCCCTTTTCTGCCTCCCCTAGGTCTCTTTATATAGGGCTTGATTGGGCTTGGACTCTGAATATTCAGTTGATAGAATCTTTTATCTTATATCTTCCAAATAACTAAAAGATTTAGATAATTATAACATTATTTAGAAGATATTTTCTGTTGATATTCCCAAATTACATTAATTCAACAACTGAATTTTATCTTTCAACTTTTCTGAATTTCCAAAATTACACATAAGCCTTGAAATTTCCTCTATCTGCACTTTAGCCCCAACTAAATTTCCAAAAATTGCATTAGAACCCCTATTTGACCAACCTTGACCAGATTCAAATTTGTTGACCAGTTTTGACTAGAGAGGTTGCGCCCAATGAGGGACTGACATGCATCATCCCCTTTCCCACCCAAAATTAGGGTTTCAGATTGGGGGGAAAGGGAGCTCCTGTGCCTTTGCCTGCGCCGCCTGCTTGAAGGAACTCCGCTTCTCTCACACCAGAATTTTTGAATGGAGATGGTGGCGATTTTTGTGTTTCTAGGTTTGTTTGCAAGTCTGATGAATGAAGGAGAAGATGACTCGTGCCATGACTTTCGAGCAGCGACGCTAAGGTTTGGCGAAGGTGAACTGCGCGAGGAGGTTGCAGTGGCTTGTGCGATGTGGATCAGTATTAGGCGACGACCTTGCTACTGACTTGTGGTGACGATGATTCATGCAGCAGCACATGGAGGAGGCTCTCGTGATGTTGGTGTCGCGACCTTGTGATTCTGGCAAGGATGGTATGCAAGGAAGGTGAAGGTGATGATGGCGAGGGAGAAATTGCCATGGTTGAGGCGCTGTGGTGGCCGGATTAGGGGGTTTTGAAAGCGACGACCTTGGTGGTTGGCGGTGGTTGTTGTGCGACGGCGCTGGCGATGAGGTGGTTGGTCAGATCTAGGGTTCATAGCGACGACGCGACATTAGGGTTTGCGGCGGCGGCGCCTTGCGGCATGGTGATGATGACAGCATGGCAATGGTGGCTAGGGTTAGGTTAGGATGATGAAATTAGGTTTTCTGTTTGGAGAAGATGATGATATGTCAAGGGTGGTATGTGGCAACAACTGATTGGTTAATTTGGTGTGCAGAGGATTAATGACATGGCAACTTCTTGATGGTCAGATGTGTGGGTATTAGATTGCCATGTGGCATGATCTGGTGGAGTCTAGTTTAGGAGGGGTAGGAGTAGGAAAATTAGGGAGCTGTAGGAGAAACGGCTTAGGGCTTGGGCTTGGTTATTGGCCTATTTCAGAAATAGGAGTGTATGTAGGGATTTTAGGAGGTGCAAGGGTAAAGTCTGTCTGTTTGGCCCATCTATACATTATTTTCCAAATAAAACCTGATTTTGGGCCTTGAATTGCCATTTGGACCAATAGAACTTATAATTTCAGTTGCACAAATAAACGTAAGAATTTCCAAGAATAATTTATGCAATTAAAATCACTTTTTAAGTCCCTTTTAATTCCAAACACAATATATCAAATCATCACAAATCCTCTTTAAATCAATCATTCAAGCAGATGAATTTCATCAAAAATTTATTTTTAAAGGATAAATGTGGGCATAAATATGCACTCATAAAAAATCTCCAAGAAACAAGATTGACCGTGGTGATCAACAACTTGTGATTTCTTGAAGAGCAAGATTGTTGCGTTTCAAAGACTGATCAAATATGCACACTTGGGTGTTATTGCGTGATCAGATTCTGCAATCTCGTGAAGATTGATTTGAGTTCCTTGTTGTGATTACAGGAAGAAGAACGTGTGTTCTTGACTTTGAGGGTGGCTTAAAGGGGTTAGACGGCAGAAGAGGGGATTCTTGCTTCCAGTCTTGTTGTTGACTGCCTATATTAAATTAGAGGGTTAGATAGGTGTTCTATATTTTTGACGTGAGGTCTCTATAAAAACCTTGTTGTAAAAACCTTGATCTTTATTATGCATTGGCTTCCCGTGGTTGGAAGGACACTGGATGTAGGCTTGGCCGAACAGGTATAAACACTCAGTGTTTGAATTTTCTGATCCCTACTCTCTTTTATTCAATCGATTACTTTCTGTACTTATTCGATTAAGTTTCCGCTGCATTGAAAATCTTTTACCTTTCAATTCAAGAAAAGTATAAAGGCATCAATTTTTGTGAAAAAGATTTTAAAAGCTTTTGTGTTTACAGTTCACCAATTCACCCCCCTTTTGGTGTGAGAAATTGAGTCATTCTATTTTAACATTTTTAAATTTGACAATGCTTTTTTTAAAATAAATTCTTTATAAGTTCAAATTTAAATATTTTTCAGTTTCTATTTGTGATTTTCTTTTCTTTTATGGGCATTTCAGTTTATCATTGTCTTTGTTTCGAAGGTTTCCATCCTTACTTTATTTTCTCTATTTCTCTTTAACTTTCATCTTTTTTATTTTCACCAACTTTTAAAGATAATACACTTTAATAAATTGAATAATTTATTTACAATTCTCCTACTTGCTAAAACTAATCAAGTGAAACTCGTTTTTTTATTTTATCTCCGTAAATGGAATAAAATACTTAATCATATCAAGGTCTATTGGTTGGGTAAGTTATGTATATATCAATTGAATTTTTATTATGAAAAAGTTAGTTTATCTTTTAATTAAGGTCTTGATCGAATTGGTTGGAGCCTTTTAATTTGTCTCATTGTTTACTTGAAAATACTATACTAGAATAAAAAAGATCAAACATTTTGATCTAAAAAGCATTATTTTAGCTCTTGACTTTAGATGTTATGAAATCCTTCTTCATTAGACAATGATGAGTTGCTGAACATTTTGATTTTGTCTCAACAGATCCTTACTGACTTGTCCTGGTGTCATAAATTTTAGCTTAATTTTATGTTCCTCATGCCTCAAATAAAGCGAGCATTCATTAAGATTGAATGTTTTAAAACAAAGTCATGACCATCCTAAAAGAAGATGACAAGAGTCCATGGGAACGATATCACATAATACTTCTTACATAGATTACCCTGTAATGAATCTAATCCATGCTTGATTCAGATGAGAGCATGTTGGTAAGTGGAGTTTCTCCACTAATCTTTGGCTCATAACATTGTTGGCACTTCCATAACCGTATAAACTAAACAAGACCTTCAATTAAACACCTTGTATAGAAAGTTTTCATCGTCATTCCAAACCTAGAATAAAAGCTCTGATACTAAATGATGAGAACCACATTTACAAAAGGACTGATTGAGGATCTTTAGGATTAAAACCTTGGGAGAAATTTCGAAACATAGTAAAAAATGGAGAACTGAATTTTCAAAATGTCAATATCTCAAGTTATAAAACTCCGAATTTGGGTGTTTCAAAAACGAGGTGAAAGCTCACATTCTGAAGTTTAATTATGGCTCAATAAACACTTATTTTGGATAAGTAAAATGCAAGTTATGACTATGAGATAAACTAGATAGAATTGAGTTTTTATAAATTGGGAGGAAGAAAGAAAAACAAAGTGACAAATAAAATTGGAAGGAAATAATCACTCTTTCCAAGGGAGGCAACATAGGGTTTTTAAATCACTCAAGAACTTAGAAGAATCAGTCTCACTCACATAAAAGAGTAAGAAACTCTAATAGTCTGCAAAATCATTTGTTAGCAAAATGATGAAGATGAAGTTTTGATGATGCCCAAATCAAGTTAAGAGAAATCAAGATTCAAGAAGATCTTTTGAAGACTTGTATTCAAATGAAAAGTTTTTGTAATAATTGTAATTTTGTTTCTAAGACTTAGGTTCTTAGTGGTTTTGATTCAATATATCTTAGAATTATAAATTTTATGTTCAGAGTCAAAAACACATTGAATTAATCAATTAGACCTAGAATTAATCGATTAATCATAGTAAAAACTGAAAACTCGAATTACCTCTGAAATAATTGATTAAACTACAATTTAATCTATTAGCTAATCGATTAACACGTAGATTAATCGATTAAATTGGACCGTTGGAGTTTTCTAGCCGTTACACTCAATTTAATCGATTAGTTAATCAATTAAAAGCGTTAGAGAGGCAGAAAACGAAAAATGGAAGAGTCTTTGCTTGAGTCTATAAATAGACTATCATTTTCCTTCAACAACAACTCTTCCCTTATGCTCTAGAACTAAGAAACTCTTGAGAATTGCATGCTCTTGTTCGGCTAAAGAAACTCTCGTTTATGGAGCTGTTGAAGTGTTACTACGGAGACAGAGGAATAACTGGTTCCTCCTTGGTGCGTCTAAAGAAGTGTTCAGAAGAGAAAGTCATCTTTCGTGAAGTATGTTGGTTAGAACAACCGATATCGTTGAGTCGCGCAGCGGAATAAAATAAGCGGAAAGCGTGTTACGATCACAAATCAAGTTACGATAATTCGTTTTTATAAAATTTATTTTCTTAGAGAGATTTTATCGAACAGTTGATGTGGGGAAAATATAAAGAGTGTAGGGAGTAGAAAAATTCACACATATATTTTTTATCCTGGTTCGAATCAAAAGATTCTATGTCCATTTGTTAATCACTATAAAAAGTGATTAACGTTTTCACTAAAAATAGTTTAACAGATTACAATGAAGTAAATGTAAAGATGAAACCTTCCTTCGACCAACGAACCGGAAGTGAAAAACATATACTTTCCTTCGACCAATGAACTGGAATAGTGCAAAAACAATCTTCCTTCGACCAACGAACTAGAAGATAGCAGCTTTGCCAACTTGAAAAAGAATCGCTCCAACCTTTACACACAAAGCGGGAGCTTCTCCTAGTCACAAGACTAGGCAATTCAATGAACTAGCTTTTTGGAATTTCCTCAGTTTACATTGTTCTCTCAAAAAGCCCAGGTTCCCTCACTAAGGGTTTTAAAACAACTATATATAGTCAACTGGTCTGAAGTTGAAAAGACACATTATAACTGCCAATAATAATCGATTATTGTTAGTGATAATCAATTATTCAAGTCCGTTATAGGGTTTTTCAAAAAGTGATAATCGATTATTCTGAGGAACAATCGATTATTCCAGTGACTTGACAGTTCTTATCAGGACGAGTGATAATCGATTATTTGAGGTAATAATCGATTATTCCAGAGCGAAATTGTTTTTCAAGAAAGCTCATGATAATCGATTATTCCATCACATAATCGATTACATGCGTAACTATCTTAAAGATACGAGATTTCTAAGTTTTACATGTTTAAAAACTTTCCTAATACATTTGCAAATTACAAAAGTGCTTTTAAAACAATTATAACTAGATTCTTCGAGTTTATCTCTTGCAACATCATCAAAATCATTTATCTTCAAAGTACCAATGCTCCCTATTGGTAACAATCTCCCCCTTTTTGATGATGATAAAAAATCACTTGTTTAAAAGCAACTTTGGGTTATCTGTATAAAGTACACACTAACAGACAACAAAAAACGGGTTAGGAGCAACTGCACTAGGAGTTGAGTCTTCTCCCCCTTTTTTATCATAAGCAAAAAGATGAATAAAAATGCTCCCCCTTAATATGATATCCCCCTTACTAAAAGAATGTATGCGCTAGAACAAGAAGGCATTGTATTCATGGAAAGAGGGATTACAAATTCCATCATAAAGAAAGAGATGAGCATTTAGAAACATCATATGAAGTCAAAACAAATAATCAAGCAAGCAAACTAACATAAAATCGTAATACTAAAACTCCGGACTGGTGGTCTTTTTGGAGGTTGAAGATTGAGGTGATTTTCAATGTTCCCAAGACGAGTGTCAAAGTCGTTGAATTGGTCAATCACATATTCTTCATGAGTTTGCTGCCACTCAAAGATTTGATCAAAATGAGCTTGTTGAGCAAGACTCATATCCTCTAGTTGTTTGGATAACTTGGCAAAATGTTCCGCCATGGATAGGGTGGAAGATGAAGGAATTTGGAAAGGACCAGCATCAGTAGGAGCAACAACTTGTACTGGTTCAGCCATATGAGCATCCATATCGTCATTGGAAACATCTTGGTGATCATCATCCTTGTGAAGGATCATGCGGCCATGAGCAACAAATCCCTTTTGGCAAAACGTTGTCTCCCCAATTTTAGTTCCAATGGCTTGGATGGCTTGAGTGAGTTCAACTTCCACATTTACTCCTTTGTATTCAAGAATTCGAGAAATGAGAAGTGCATAGGAGTGATGATAAGCATTATACTTCTTAGCCTTCAACATAGGGTTAGAGATAAGTGCAGGCCAATCAATGTGTATGTGATTTAGAATCCCATACAATAGAAGAAGATCTTGCTCAGAGCATTGAGCATGATTGGTGGTATGGGGGCATAGAAGCCATACAATTAGATAATGAATTAGGCATTCTTCCACCTTGAATCCGCCCACTAACGACGACAATGTGTTTGTTGTTGAGGGTGTCTTAGAAAAGATTGAAAAGCAAGAAGGCGGTTGAAATCTGGGTCTCTAAGATGAACTTTGACAACATCATCCCAGATAGTTAGATATGCAACAGTTGTCCAGATATCATCATCCAATATAATTGGCACCCCCTTTACTTTTGTTGTGAAGATTCCATCGCGGTAACACAAATTGAAATAGAAGACACGGATGAGATCAGGGTATATGCATCCCTTTTGTTCTACGAGATGCGTAAGACCATGAGTGCCAAATAAATCTGGAAACCGGAACCCACAGAACTTATAGAAATCAAGTTGGATGAATTTGACCGCCATTATCCGACGTTCTTGCAAGAGGTGAACGTATTCAGCGTGTTTCTCTTTATCGGAGATCCAACCATTAATGGTTGTTGGTTGAGGGGCATAGGGTCTGGAAGAAGAAGCACCAGCTGGCCTTCTGCGTGATCTTTTGGAATCAGCCATTGAGATTGGGATGTGTGAATATAGATGAAAGGAGAGGAAAAATCTGGTGCAGATTTGAGTTGAGTAGTGTTTTGGGTGCAAAAGTGTGACTGCTAATCAATTATAAGGGGCTATTTATAGGAAGGATTCGAAAACTAGCCGTTTATGGCCGTTTATAGCCGTTTATAGTCGTTGTAACGACTCTATTTTGAGCTCTACACGCATGATAATCGATTATTGTAAGTGATAATCGATTATCTGTTCATAAGTTAATTTCCAGAAATTGCATGATAATCGATTATGGATGAAGATAATCGATTATTTGTTCATAAATGCCCAGTTTTGGGTTTGAGTTAGGATAATCGATTATTCCATAGGATAATCTATTATTTGCGATTAGGAGACTTTTCTCAAAAGCCAAGAATAATCGATTGTCTGTTCAGATATTCGAGTAAATACGCTGAAGTTACGAAAAATCCAAAAATTACAGAATTCTTAATTCTAAGACATGTCTAACACTCCTAATTCTCGTTTGAGTTCATAGAATCTATCCTTAGGCAATGCTTTTGTAAATATGACTGCTAATTGATGCAAGGTATCAATGTATTCTATTTGGCAATCTCCCTTTTGAATATGGTCTCTTAGGAAATTATGTCTAATCTCAATATGCTTAGTTCTTAAGTGCAGGATGAGGTTCTTGGTTAGGTTTATAGCACTAGTGTTGTCACATTTCAGAGGAATGTGTTCAAGGAAGATATCAAAATCCTTGAATTATTGTTTCATCTAGAGAATTTGGCCACAACAATTGCCAACAGCAATGTATTCAGCTTCAGTGATAGACAAGGCTACACATGCTTGTTTCTTTGAGTGCCAGGACACTAAGGAACAACCCAGAAAATGACGAGTTCCACTAGTACTTTTCCTATAAATTTTATAGCCACCATAATCTGCATTAGAGTATCCTATTAAGCTAGGTGTAGCATCGGAGGGATACCAAAGTCCAAAAGAGGTGGTTCCTTTAAGGTATTTCAGAATCCTTTTGACAACTGTTAAATGAGATTCCTTAGGATTTGATTGGTACCTAGCACACACACATACACTTTGCATAATGTCTGGTCTACTAGCAGTTAAATACAGTAGAGATCCTATCATTCCTCTAAACATAGTTTGATTTACTTCTTCACCAAATTCATTCTTCTCTAAGTAGCAAGAAGTTGTCATAGGGGTATTGGCTTCCTTACAAGTATCCATTCCAAACTTCTTAAGCACTTCTCTATAATATTTAGTTTGGGAAACAAAAGTTCCCTCATCTATTTGCTTTATTTGTAGTCCTAAGAAGAAATTAAGCTCACCCATCATAGACATCTCAAACTCACCTTGCATTATATTTCCAAATCCCTCACACAATGAATCATCTGTAGATCCAAAGATAATATCATCTACATACACTTGAACAATCAAGATGTGTTTTCCTACTTTCTTAATGAATAAGGTTGAATCAACCTTTCCTCCAGAAAAATCATTCTCAATCAAGAAGGTACTAAGTCTTTCATACCAAGACCTAGGTGCCTGTTTAAGGCCATACAAGGCTTTTTTCAGTTTATATACATGATCAGGAAATTTGAAATCTTGAAATCTAGGAGGTTCACTAACATATACCTCCTCTTTTATAAAACCATTCAAAAATGCACTTTTAACATCCATTTGATATAGTTTAAATCTCATCAAAGATGCATAAGCAAGTAAAAGTCTAATTGCTTCTAACCTGGCTACTGGTGCATAAGTTTCATCATAATCTATACCTTCCTCTTGACAGTATCCCTTTGCAACTAGTCTTGCTTTATTCTTTGTGATGTTTCCATCTTCATCAAGCTTGTTTCTGAAAACCCATTTTGTTCTTATGACTTGATAGTCTTCTTTTCTAGGAATGAGTTCCCAGACGTCATTCCTTTCAAATTGATTTAGCTCTTCTTGCATAACAACGCACCACTTATCATCTTGAAGAGCTTCTTTTATATTCTTGGGTTTTATCTGAGACACAAAAGCTACATTTAGGCAAAAATTGTTTAGATTGTGTCTAGTAGTTACCCCTTTTGAGATGTCTCCAATGATGTTGTCCAGGGAGAGGCCACGAGGTTGAATGTAGCTTTTGGGATCCACTCCTTGATTTTGAGTTTCTCTATGATTGTTTTCATTTAGATACATCTCTTCAAGAGCTTCCCTTAAATAATCCTCGTCACCTGCAATTTGTTTATTTGACTCAAGAGGGTTCACCTCAAGGTCCACAATTTCATCAAAGACAACATGCATTGACTCTTCAATTATTAAGGTTCTTCTATTGAACACTCTATATGCTTTGCTAGTTAAAGAGTAACCTAAGAAGATTGCTTCATCAGATTTAGCTTCAAATTTGCCTAGATTATCCTTACCATTATTCAAAACAAAGCATTTGCATCTAAAGATTTTTAAGTGAGACACATTCGATTTTCTTCCTTTAAACAGTACATAAGGAGTTAAATTAAGAACAAGCCTAATAAGCATTATGTTTAGAACATAACAAGCAGTACTAACTGCATCAGCCCACAAATATTTAGGTATATTTGATTCATTCAAGAGAGTTCTAGCTAATTCTTCTAATGACCTATTTTACCTTTCAACAACCCCATTTTGTTGAGGAGTTCTAGGAGCAGAAAAATTATGAGTTATTTCATACTCATCACAAAACTTTTCAAAAGATTCATTTTAAAATTCACCACCGTGATTACTTCTTAATGTTTTGATTTTCAAATCCTTTTCATTTTGAACACGTTTTGCAAATGATTTGAATGCTTTAAAAGCTTCACTTTTCAAGGTTAAAAATAATGTCCAAGTAAACCTAGTGTAATCATAAACAATCACAAGAGCATAGTAGTTTCCACCGAAACTTTTAATTCTAGATGGACCAAACAAGTCCATATGCAAAAGTTCTAAAGGTATGGTTGTAGAAATCATGCTTTTGGATGAAAAAGATGATTTGGTTTGTTTTCCCTTTTGACATGCAGAACATAATTTATCTTTTTCAAACTTTAATTTAGGCAAACCAATCACAAGATCTTTTGAGATCAATTTGTTCAAATGTTGCATATGAATGTGTGCAGTTCTTTTCTGCCATAACCAAGGATTTTCCTCTTTTGGAACTAAACATGTTATGCTATGACTAGATGCACTTTCAATGTCAATCAAATAAATATTATTATGCCTAACACCTTGCAGAGGAACATCAGAAGAATTCTTAAAATAAACAGTACATTTATCACTTTCAAATGTTACCTTGAGACCTTTGTCGCAAAGCTAACTTATGCTCAGGAGGTTGTGTTTGAGACCTTCAACATATAATACATCTTTTATAGTCAAGGTATTTCCTCCTCCAATGTTTCCAGTTCCAATTATTCTCCCTTTGTTGTTATCCCCATATGTTACAAATCCTTGCTTCTTTTTCTCAAAAGAGATGAACCTCTTTTTGTCACCGGTCATGTGTCTTGAACATCCACTATTAAGATACCACAATGACTTCTTTGACTTTGTAGGTTCCTACAAAAAAAAAAGCAAGAATTTAGGTCCCCAATCTCATTATGGGTCCTTGGGGTTAGTATATGCAAGCAAGCATTATTTCACAACTTTAACCCATGCATATTTTCCATTTGGAATTCCAAAATGTTTAATGTTTCATTTGTTCGATGTATGACCATTCTTCATGCAATAAAAACAACAAACATCATGCACCTTATTTTTCACAAAAGTCCCTTTTTCAACCCAAACTCTACGAGTTCGCTTAACTTTAGACTTTTTATGATGATGCCTGCTCTTATTACCATTATTGCTTCTTTTAAAGGTAGTTTTAGCATTTGAGTTAGACTTGGATGCCTTTGGAAGTAGATTTTCAAGAATGTCAATATCAAACATATGACTCTTACAAGATAAACATTCAACAGGTTGTTCATTTGCATTAGACTTAGACACTTTAGTTTCTAGATTACTTACTTTATTTCTTAATACCACTTCTTCATCTAATGCTTTTTCATATTTAATATGCAAATCCTTAAACTCATTTTTCAAAATTTTGTGAGTAGCATTTAGTTTTTCAGATTCATTTAATAATTCAAGAAAATCCTTTTGTAGATCAAATTCATCACTTGACTCAAAACTAGAATCACTTACTTGGCTTCCAGTATCTTCTAAGTCTGCCATTAAACAAAGATTTGCTTCCTCATCTGATTCACTAGCGCTTGAAGAACTAGAAGCATTTTCTTCCCATGCTATGTAAGCTTTCTTCTTCTTGGGAAATCTTATTTCTTTCTTTTCTTCACTTTTCTTGTTTTTAGGATAGTCAGTCTTCACATGTCCTCTTTCTCCGCATCCATAGCACTTGAGCTTGAAGAAGAACCTTGATTTTCTTTTCTTTCTCCACGGTACTTATCTTTTCCTTTTGCTCTCATGAATTTTGCAAACTTCTTTATCATGAGGCTCATGTTTTCTTCATCATCGGAATCATCATCTTCAATTTTTTTGGAACTTTTTCCCTTAGAAATTTCAGATTTGAAGGCAAGCGTCTTTCTTTTTCCTTGATCCTCTTCTGTAGTTAATCTGTTCAACTCAAGCTCGTGCTCATGAAGCTTTCCAAAGAGAATCGCCATTGACATCTGAGTGAGGTTTTGAGACTTCGAGTTGGCAGTCACCTTTGGTTGCTAAGACCTGTCCAATGATTTTAATATTTTCACATTCAATTCATCAGTATCAAAAGTCTTACCCAACCCTGTCAAGTGGTTCACAATGTGAGTGAAGCGCTTTTGAACATCTAAAATTGTTTCTCTAGGCTGCATTCTGAACATCTCATACTCCTGGATGAATGTGTTCTTCCTTTCACGTTTCACGTCATTTGTACCCGCATGTGTGACTCTGAGGACCTCCCACATCTCCTGTGCTGTTTTACAAACTGAAATTCTATAGAATTCATCAAGTACAACAGCAGATGAAATAAATATTACGAGCCTTAATATCAAATTGGGCTCTTCCATTTTCCTCAACAGTCTAGTTAAAGTTTGGTTTTTCTACTTCTACACCATCAACAATACTTTTTGGAATATAAGGACCATTTTGTACAACTTCTTAGATGCCTCTGTCAACAGACCCCATAAATATTTCCATTCTGACTTTCTAGAATGCATAGTTATCACTAGTAAAAAGTGGTGGTCTGTTGATGGAAGCACCTTTGGCATAAACTTGAGTTTGATGATCGATCATTTTCGCAAAAGTTTGAAAGAATATCAAAGCAAGCTCTGATACCAATTGTTGGTTAGAACAACGGGTATCGTCGAGTCGCGCAGCGGAATAAAATAAGCGGAAAGCGTGTTACGGTCACAAATCAAGTTACGATAGTCCATTTTTATAAAATTTATTTTCTTAGAGAGATTTTATCGAACAGTTGATATGCGGAAAATATAAAGAGTGTAGGGAGTAGAAAAATTCACACACATAATTTTTATCCTGGTTCGAATCAAAAGATTATACGTCCAGTTGTAATCACTATAAAAAGTGATTAACGTTTTCACTAAAAATAGTTTAACAGATTAGAATGAAGTGAATGTAAAGATGAAACCTTCCTTCAACGAACAAACTGGAAGGGAGCTTCCTTCGACCAACGAATCAAAAGCAAACAACCTACACTTTCCTTCGACCAACGAACCAGAACAGTGCAGAAACAATCTTCCTTCGACCAACGAAGTGGAAGATAGCAGCTTTGCCAACTTGAAGAGAATTGCTCCGACCTTTGACACACAAAGTGCGAGCTTCTCCTATTCATAAGACTAGTCAATGTAATGAACTAGCTTTTTGGAATTTCCTCAGTTTACATTGTACTCTCAAAAAGCTCAGGTTCCCTCACTAAGGGTTTTAAAACAACTATATATAGCCAACTGGTCTGAAATTGAAAAGACACATTACAACTGCTAGTGATAATCGATTATTGTTAGTGATAATCGATTATTCAAGTCCGTTACAGGGTTTTTCAAAAAGTGATAATCGATTATTCTGAGGAACAACCGGTTATTCCAGTGACTTAGGCAGTTTTCATCAGGACTAGTGATAATCGATTATTTGAGGTAATAATCGATTATTCCAGAGTGAAATGGTGTTTTAAGAAAGCTTACGATAATCGATTATTCCATTACATAATCGATTATATGTGTAACTATCTTAAAGATACAAGATTTCTATGTTTTACATGTTTAAAAACTTTCCTAATACATTTGCAAATTACAAAAGTGCTTTTAAAATAATTATAACTAGATTCTTTGAGTTTATCTCTTGCAGCATCATCAAAATAATTTATCTTCAAAGTACCAATGCTCCTCATTGGTAACAAAGTATTCGAAGGAAGTGTTTCATCCTTTGTGAAGACTCAAAGGAGGTGTAGGTTCATCTCTTGTGACATCAAGATAGGTGTTTTCTAAACTGTTACAAATTATATCTGTGTGATTGTAATTTGTAATTATTTTGTGAGTAGTGAACTGTTTATCTTACTTTGAGATAGGCGACTGGACGTAGGATTGGTAAGATCCAAACCAGGATAAAATCATTTGTGCCAATTTCTCTCAACCTTACTCTCTTTATTTGTCATTATTATTTGCTTAGTAAGTTTAATTGAGTAGAAATTTTAACAGACACACGTTTTTATTAAAGACCAATTCACCCCCCTCTTGGTTTTGTTATCCACGCTAACCATTCCACTGTAGCCGCTATGACAATTTTCACTTGTATTTTTATGAAAGTGGTTAAGCTTTTAAAAGCTTTAGCCATCACAATTACAAAAGAGTTAATTGGGTGATTGTAAACCAAAAGTCACCAAAATAACAATAACTCTGCATCCTTTTTGTTTTCCAAAAACTAATGACTAAGTGACAAATTAGGTCTTTACTACAACTTGAAATGAAAACAAAATAAAGCTCATTAATTGATTAACCCAATACATAATTTGGTCAATAATTTACAAAGGATTTGGTCATTAAGTAAACAAATTAATTACTTAAAAACTACAACAAAGTGGCATGTCACAATCATTGGTTGGATTCACATGGTACCTTCCTTCGTCAATAAGCTAGTGCGCAAAAGAGTTATCCTACATTAGTTAAAATATATTATTTATAAACTAAACATCTATAGTCGTACAACAAGTCATATATTCACACAAACACTTGACACTAAACTCAAATTTCTAGATATTTGCCTTTGACATTAAGCTTAATTATAGGCGTGCACTTGTAGTAATATTTATACTCTATAGAGTCATAAACATAGGAGTTATCAACCTACCACACACAAAGTTAGTCCCTTTCGCTTTGGACCAAAATAGCTTAGTGGTTGGGACCTCCTGCCATTCTTTCCTTCCCCTAACAATTCTTTTCTATATAAGTTGAATGGTTGGTAGAATATCATAATACCTCCTGACTGATCTCCCATATGTCAATGCATACACTGATAGTTATAACAACAAGGACTCTCTCCTTGAAATTCCTTCAACAATCACTACTACATATGTCCACAACAATATCATCATCTCAATGAAGACACTATAATACTCATAAAGATACATAAAGTCCATTTAAATAGACCTCAAATAGCCAAATAAGAAAAACAAAATCCAACATTCAAACGGCCGCTTAGAGGTGGCGCTTAGCGCCAAACCTTTTGCTACAAGTTGTGTTTAGCGACAATCCTAACGCTCAGCGCCATGCTTCTCACAAAAATGTGCGCTCAACGTACTAGAGCTAAAACCCTCTAGACCTGCAATACAAAAAAATGGCAGTCAATAGTACCCTAGTGTCACTTAGCGTCAAACCATTCACAAAAGCGGACATTCAGCAATACTCTTATGTTGTTCAACGTATTGGAGCTAAAATGTTCCTTGACAAATCTATCACTCAACGCTAGACAACAAAAATAATTTTTGATTTCAAGTGAACTTAGACTTGATCAATTGTTCAAATTGGTACTCAGTGAGTTGGTTCAAAACAATTTTTACATATTAAAACTTGTACCAATTTACTCAATTTCTTAGATTCCAATTTCTCTCAATCACACAAATTCAAGCAACAATCAAATACGAAACAATCATTCAAACCATACAAATTAATTCAGTCATACACATCAGTCAGATTTATCAACAGACAAGACATCATATTTATTAAACTCACACATACCAAAGTAACTAGCTTCCCTTGCCTTGATAATAATCCAAATAGCTCAAAAATTCTTATGATGCCCTTAAAAGCACAAAATACCTTATATGTCATTAGGAACAACATGAACATGATTTAAGTATGTCATTAGAATCACTGATCAACATAAAATCTTATAGATAACTTTAAAGAAACATGCACAAAAAACATGCAAGCAAAATTTTATCCACATGCAAAAACTAACTTAAACCTAAAAAATAGATAAAAAAGTTAATTTATTCAAACTGAGAAAATGATCCATGAGAATGGAAAATTTGCTACAAGAATTGATCTTCAATTTCAAACAAATAGACAAAAGGTAAATAAATCTAGAGAAAAGAAAAAAAATAGAAAAAAATTTCTAAAGAGAAAAATGTAATTTTAAATAATGAAATTTATTTATAAAAATTTAAACTTATTAATATTAAAATAATCAAATTTAATCATTTTAAATACTATCAACACTAAAACATAATTTTCTAAAGTCTAATTCATGTACCAGAATAATATTTGAATAAATCTAGTTAGCGAAATAATGTTCCAAAAGGTTTATTTGATTTTTTTTAAATGGGATTACTTGGAGAAAAAAATCTACACGAAACACAACTATCTTTTGAAGATAAATTTGTCAGGAGAAAAAAATCTACACGAAACACAACTATCTTTTGATGATAAATTTGTCATTTATTTTGTTTCCCTTAAAATCTGAAAACATTTTATACGGTTCAGGACAGCATTTTGGAGATAATTTTCAAAATATTGTAATAAACTTTTAATTGATGTTTAATATTTTTCACAATATTAAAATAATTAAATTTATAAAAGGAGGTAATGCTACAGAAGAACATGATTACATTACCTCTTTGTTTTGATTATAGAAGATGGTCCCACCTAGTAGTTTTCCTATTCAAAAGAATCTGATGAAATGACGAAAACAACCGCATCATCAAGTGTCGTGTCGGAGCCACAAATTCACGAGCCCCACTAAACGACAAAAACAAAACTGGTGGCTACGACGCAAGAAGTATCTTCTTCAACTGTCACCAACAACATCCCTTAGCTTCCATTTCCATGTGTACTCACCACCCAATGGAACATTCATTTGGTTAGTCCCACCAGTCATGATCGCTTCCACCTCCAGCATTGCAACTCACCCTTTCTGCTTTCTCTCAAAACCAGCCACACACACGACAGTAGGGTTTCTGTCTCTCACACTGAACTCTCGAGGTATTGCTGTTGCACTTTCCTCGTCGTCAGCTAGGACCACCCAGAAGATCACGTGCAACTTCAACGCCAAAGATGGAAGCTTTCAGCAGCAAGAGGAAGAGGGTGACCGTGAAGTGCTATGTGAGGTCCAAGTGGTTTCGTGGAGGGAACGCAGAGTGAATGCCCAAATCACAGTCGATGCTGACACTGAATCCGTTTGGGATGCTCTCACTGATTACGAGCGTCTCGCTGATTTCATCCCAAATCTCGTATGGAGGTAATGCAAATGTTAATGCTTCTATTCACATTTAAAGAAAAGTGCTTTTACTTTGTATTGGCGATGATTAAGTTAAAGGTACAGTTTACAAGGCACGTTTTTTTTCTGTTAGTGGGAGAATTCCTTGTCCATACCCAGGAAGGATATGGTTAGAGCAAAGGGGATTCCAAAGGGCTATGTATTGGCATATAGAAGCTCGTGTTGTCTTGGATCTTCGAGAAGTCATCAATTCAGTGAGTGTCTTTTAACGCATATGCTATATGAACTGGGCACTGTAGCCAGCTACTAGCCTTACTTGATTGGAATGAAATTGAAACTTTTGGGTGTATTTGATTTCTCTTTTTATTTATGTTTTTTTTTGTTTTGTTTTCAAAAGGCTGGTGTATGATATTGTTGAGAGAACTGGTAGATGATGGTACAAGACATAGAGAGCAGGAGAAGGTGAACATGATGAGAACAGAAGAGGAGTAGAAATCATCTTCTAGCAATTTTTTGTTTCTTTAGGTTTTAATGCACTTGTTTTGGAAATAATTTGCAAAACTTAAGTAGATTTTGAATGAGAAATTGATTGTTGAATAGTGGGGAATTGCTTTAGAAACATTTTTATAAAACCGGAAAGTGAGAAGAGAATCAAAGATACCCCTAATGTCTCATACTCCAACCCATGTTGTCTCATACAATTTGCCACATGAGCCTTGTGCAAGATCATATGTAAAAATAGTTTAGTTTCCATTAGCAGTGGTTGTGCTAGTTTAGTTGACAGGTTAGTCAGTCAATAGGAAAAAGTTAGAGAAGTGAATAATTAGTTAAATTAATACTGCTATATTTGTTCGTTTTAATTCTTCAGGAATGGGATCGAGAACTGCACTTTTCCATGGTTGATGGAGACTTTAAGAAGTTTGATGGCAAATGGTCCGTAAAATCTGGAACAAGGTATGTAATCTATTTCATGAAGCCATTTTTGCAAAGCAGTTTTTTACATCAATCAAAAAGATACTAATATGTATATCTTTAGCATGATATGTCATATCAATCTCAAACTATCAAACTTTGTTTAATGAAGTTCTGATTCTGATTGATGAAAAGATTAATTTTAGTTAAGCCTGCATCAATTGTAAACAACCCACACACAAGAAAAGAACGAATGACAGCAATCTCTGTATGGTATTATGATATAGTAAGATACGGTATTTCTTACAAATGATAAGAAGGCATTCACTTCTATTTTCACCAATTCCAATTAAATCATGTGATCCATGTAGCCGAATTTACCTGTTTGTATAAGGCTATTGTTGTCGTCTTTCGTCTTAATGAATCAAAATGGTCAAAGTATACTTATATGTTAGAAAGAGAATGCAATAACTTGGCTAACTTTCCATATGCAATAATAATTCTACCTGCAAGACAATAAAGCTTTTCCAATTGCCATCCTAAATTATTTCACTCATAGTAGTGTATCAATTCTTGTGGGTTTCTATGGGATAAGTATTTTCATTTGTTAATAACATATGGGCTGTTCTTATTGAAATTAATCACATTGCTATATTACATTTCTAGTTTACACGAATTCTGGTTTATGCAGGTCATCAACTGCTATTTTATCGTATGAAGTCAATGTAATACCAAGATTGAATTTCCCAGCTATTTTTTTGGAAAGGATTATCAGATCTGATCTTCCTGTGAATCTTCGAGCTTTGGCATACAGAGCTGAAAAGAATTTTGTGGGATATCAGAAACTTTCAGTGTCAGAAAATCAGTTGCATAAAACTTATATGGCCATTAACGGGTCATCTGTTAAAAAGATAAATGGTTCTTTGTGTGAAAGTGTTGAAAATATAAATGGCTCTTTGTGTCAAAGTGATAAGTTGCCTCCTGCAGAGAACAAAAAGGAAATTGCCTCCTCTGTTTCCAGTTCGATACTCACATCTTCGAGTAAGGTGAGAAGCAACTGGGGTGTATTTGGAAAGTTTTGCAGACTTGACAGGCCTCGGATGGTAGATGAAGTTCATCTCCGCAGATTTGATGGCCTTATGGTATATTTATGTACTAATTATTATGAGTTGACCTGGATTCAGACCATTACCTGTTTTTTACAGCAATTAGTCATACTTACTTAGTAATAAAGTGATTTTGGTATGAAGGAAAATGGAGGTGTTCATCGCTGTGTTGTTGCAAGCATAACAGTTAAAGCTCCTGTTCGTGAAGTATGGAATATTCTAACTGCCTATGAGACTCTTCCTGAGTAAGCCACTTCCTGAGTTACTCTAGATTTATTGGAACATTGAATAAGAAATTCCCAGTTCTATTGTTTCATTCTTCTAATTTGATTCCACATAATATGTTGCAGGATAGTTCCAAATCTAGCAATCAGTAAGGTTGTATCACGAGATAACAATAAAGTCCGTGTTCTTCAGGTATAGGACAATGTTAAAGAAGTAAAGTCTTAAAAAGAGAACATCATATCTATCTGTTTATATCCTGAATTGTTTCTTAACAGCTAGTGCTTTACCATCGTTATCTGCAACCGGTTAAACAAACTTGTATCCATTAGCACAAACACTGATGCAAGAATGAACATGTACTGTGTTTTTATCTATAATTTTGTGATATCCTGGTTTAATCAACATGCAGGAAGGGTGTAAGGGCCTACTTTATATGGTGCTTCATGCTCGTGTTGTGCTGGAGTTGTGTGAATATTTAGAACAGGAGATCAGTTTTGAACAAGTTGAAGGGGACTTTGATTCTTTCCGGGGAAAATGGATTTTTGAGCAACTAGGAAATCATCACACCTTGCTAAAGTACTCTGTGGAGTCAAAAATGCGCAAGGATACTTTCCTTTCAGAAGCCATCATGGAGGAGGTTTTGTCTATTAATTCCTTAGCTGACTAAACACTGTTAAATATGAGTGAAATTTTAATCTTCTGATCTGTCCTAACTCTCCATTTGCACCCTGAAATGTAGTGAATTTTTTGCACAATGTCATTTCAGGTCATTTATGAAGATCTCCCATCAAACTTGTCTGCAATAAGAGACTACATTGAGAACAGGAATGCATTAAAATCTGCAGAATTTTGTGAGCAGAATACAAATTCAGGGCAGCAAATTGTTTCATCAAGCTTTCAAAATGATGACAGCCCTGGTTCAGCCGAGGAAGTTCCCAATTGCGATCAATGTTCATCTCAGCAAAGACCTAAAGTGCCAGGCTTACAGAGGAATATTGAAGTACTAAAATCTGAACTCCTGCAATTCATTGCAGAACACGGACAGGAAGGATTCATGCCAATGAGGAAGCAACTTCGTTTAAATGGAAGAGTGGATATTGAGAAGGCTATAACTCGCATGGGTGGATTCAGAAAGGTTGCAACCGTATTGAACCTTTCTTTGGCTTACAAACACCGCAAACCAAAGGGTTACTGGGACAATCTTGAAAATTTACAGGAAGAGGTAGGCAGCAAAAGCTCGTTCCTATCTCAAATACATTCATTTCCTTGTTCACTCTGTATCACATTGCACTTGTTTACCCCGCAGTAGAAATGCTAATGATTTCACAATAAAATCTTCAGTGTAAGAAAATTGATACATAAATGACGTTATTGACATGTTGATGCAGATAAGTAGGTTTCAAAGGAGCTGGGGAATAGACCCTTCATTTATGCCCAGTAGAAAGTCATTTGAACGTGCAGGTAGGTTCAGATGTTGTTGTTCTGAATTTTGAGTTTCTGTCCGCAACAAAATACAGCTTTCTTATAAAAGATGCAAAATTGACTTGGTAGACATGAAATTTGGAACAGGGCGGTACGATATTGCGCGTGCACTGGAAAAGTGGGGTGGACTACACGAGGTTTCTCGGCTTCTGTCGTTGAAGGTAAGACAAAGGAACAGACATGAGAACCTTGTTAAGGATACGAAGAGTGATCATGCAGATGGTGAGATGAAGACACCATGTATTTCTCAAGACACACAAAAGTGGCTTACAAAACTAAAACAGTTGGACATAAATTGGTTTGAGTAAAAGAGGAAAGCATTGGTTTAACTGTGTATACCTGTTTCAGTGTGTCATTTCAATCGTTGCTCTTATCCTCATCAATTATTATTTCATTCCAACTTCTCAGATATCATGGTTTCATCAGCCAAGATTTACAAAAGAATAATGTTTTTCCAAAATGTTATGAGAATATACAATAGAGAACATATTTACTATAAAATAAATTCTTCTACTAACACTTTTAATAGTCAAAATAAAAAGAAAAATAACAGCTAAAGTGACAATCTTCGAGTATTGTCTCCAACACAAGATGGCCATTCATTGACACTAATTGTTGGAGGTGATTTATGAAAAAGTTTTTTCTGCAATATTTAAGTAATTTTTCTTTTATTTCTCCTACTGTAATTTCTTTATTTTATAAAAGTTCACACGTGTCGAATGTTATACAACTGTTAGGTACAAAAAAATTCATCCTTATTTGATATCTTTTAATAACCGTTAAATAAAGTCAATGTTATATTAATATTATGAAATAAAATTTTATTTTTCAAAAATAATAATAACATATTATTATTATTATTACCAGGAAAGAAATACACTTGTTACCTCTATGTTTCTTTAAAAAAAATAAAAGAACAATGATTCAGACTAAATTATAAAAAATGGTCAATTGCTAATGTGTTATAATTTTAGGATTATGAAAAAAAAACTTATAATAATACTCAGAAGATATAATAACACATAAAAAAAATATGTATTTTAAAACAAAATATATCTCATTCTATATATATATATATAGCTATGCCTGATTATAAATAAACGTCAATTGGAAAATAATTAGTTTAGAAATTATAGATGCACTTCATATTGATAATCAAATCTATTTACAAAAGACTACCGTAGGATATTTTTGGTTTAATTTTTATTTTTATTTTTTTCATTCTAATAAATGTTACAACATAATTATGAAATTTAAACATCTTGTTACCAACTTTATTTTCTTAAAAAAATTGTCACTTATTAACTTGTTTAATGAGCTGTTGTTTCTTCTATTATGAGATTGTCGAGTTCATTTAAGTCTTTACAAGTTTTATTTCTTACACAAGTATGAATTTGTTTAAGTTTTAATAATGCTTGTTTTAAATATTAAGATTTCGACATTGCTATATTAAATGACCTCTTGAAAGATGGTTAAGCTTTTTTATTTTTTAGATGCATTATATGAATGTAAAATAAAAGTTATAATGGATTATGATGTCATCATAATACTAATACTAAGATCATAATCAATCAAGTAAAAATCTACTACTGACACTTTAGAAATCACGAAGATTTAAAAATAGTGAAAATTGATTATTTTCATATTAGAAATTTTTAATATAAATAATTTTGTTATAAACCAGTTTCATTCTTTTAAAATATATAATCTCTCTAGAAATAACTATTTTAGAGTTCTTTAACTTCTTTCTAATAGTTCTTCATCTCTGTTCGTTTGATTGAAAAACCAAGATCGTAGGATTGATCCTTATGGCAAGTTCTTCAATTTGGACTAATCAGTTTCTCTATTTGTGAGTTGAGTTTAGTCTCTTTTCTTGGTATTTTCGTCATTTATTGCATATGAGTCTTCTTTCACTTGCATGTCTTTTTAGTCATTTATATGAGTCCTTTTTGATCAGTGGTTCTAATAATGTGCTCTCATCATGTTTGTGTTGTTCTTAGGTGTAGATAGAATATCATGTAACCTTGAAGGGTTTTAGGGTTCCTTAGAGGAAGTTCGTTTGTCTCTCAAATAAGAAAAGTTAATTGCATTTGTTTTTCACTTATAGGTATCTTGAAATGTTGTTTTGTACACTCAGAAGATATAATAACACATAAAAAATATGTATTTTAAAACAAAATATCTCTCATTCTTTTATATATATATATACATATATATATATATATATACATATATATATATATACATATATATATACATATATATATATATATATATATATATATATATATGTATGGTCATCGCCATGCCCTGATTATAAATAAACGTCAATTGGAAAATAATTAGTTTAGAAATTATAGATACACTTCTTATTGATAGTGAAATCTATTTACAGAAGACTATTGTAGGATAGTTTTGGTTTAATTTTTATTTTTATTTTTTTCATTTTAATAAATGTTACAACATAATTATGAAATTTAAACATCTTGTTACCAACTTTATTTTCTTAAAAAAATTGCCACTTATTAACTTGTTTATGAGCGATTGTTTCTTCTATTATGAGATTGCCTGAGTTCATTTATGTCCTTACAAGCTTCATCTCTTACACAAGTATGAATTTGTTTAAGTTTTAATAATGCTTGTTCTAAATATTAAGATTTGGACATTGCTATATTAAATGACCTCTTGAAATATTGTTGAGCTTTTTTATTTTTTAGATGCATTATATGAATGTAAAATAAAAGTTATAATGGATTATGATGTGATCATAATACTAATAATAAGATCATAATCAATCAAGTAAAAATCTACGAATGACATTTTAGAAATCACGATGATTTGAAAATAGTGAAAATTGATTATTTTCATATTAGAAATTTTTAATATAAATAATTTTGTTATAAAGTAGTTTCATTCTTTTAAGATATATCACTCTCTAGAAATAACGATTTTATAGTTCTTTAACTTCTTTCTAATAGTTCTTCATCTCTGTTCGTTTGATTGAAAAACCAAGATCGTAGGATTGATCCTTATGGCAAGTTCTTCAATTTGGACTAATCAGTTTCTCTATTTTTGAGTTGAGTTTAGTCTCTTTTATTAGTATTTTCGTCATTTGTTGTATGTGAGTATTTTTTTCACTTGCATGTCTTTTTAGTTATTTATATGAGTGCTTGTTGATCAGTGATTTTAATACTGTGCTCTGATAATGTTTGTGTTGTTCTTAGGTGTAAATAGGATATCATGTAACTTTGAAGGGTTTTAGGGTTCCTAGAGGAATTTCGTTTGTCTCTCAAATAAGAAAAGCTAATTGCATTTGTTTTTCACTTATAGGTATCTTGAAATGTTGTTTTGTATACTCAAAATATATAATAACACATAAAAAATATGTATTTTAAAACAAAATATCTCTCATTCTTTTTTATATATATATATATATATATATATATATATATATATATATATATATATATATATATATATATATATATATATATGATCATCGCCATGGCTGATTATAAATAAACGTCAATTGGAAAATAGTTAGTTTAGAAATTATAAATGCATTTCTTATTCATAATCAAATCTATTTACAGAAGACTACTGTAGGATATTTTTGGTTTAACTTTTATTTTTATTTTGTTCATTTTAATAAATGTTACAACATAATTATGAAATTTAAACATCTTGTTACCAACTTTATTTTCTTAAAAAATTGTCACTTATTAACTTGTTTAATGAGCCTTCTATTATGAGATTGTGTGAGTTCATTTATGTCCTTACAAGCTTCATCTCTTACACAAGTATGAATTTTTTTAAGTTTTAATAATGCTTGTTTTAAATATTAAGAATTGAACATTGCTATATTAAATGACCTCTTGAAAGATGATTGGGCTTTTTTATTTTTTAGATGTATTATATGAATGTAAAATAAAAGTTATAATGGATTATGATGTCATCATAATACTAATACTAAGATCATAATCAATCAAGTAAAAGTCTACTAATGACATTTTAGAAATCATGATGATTTAAAATTAGTGAAAATTGATTATTTTCATATTAAATTTTTTTAATATAAATAATTTTGTTATAAACTAGTTTCATTATTTTAAGATATATAATCTCTGTAGAAATCATTAATTTAGAGTTCTTTAACTTCTTTCTAACAGTTCTTCACCTCTTTTCGTTTGATTGAAAAACCAAGATTGTAGGATTGATCCTTATGGCAAGTTCTTCAATTTGGACTAATCAGTTTCTCTATTTGTGAGTTGAGTGTAGTCTCTTTTCTTGGTATTTTCGTCATTTATTGCATGTGAGTCTTCTTTCACTTGCATGTCTTTTAGGTCATTTATATGAGTCCTTGTTGATCAGTGGTTCTAATAGTGTGTTTTGATCATGTTTGTGTTTTTCCTAGGTCATATCCTGTAACCTTGAAGGGTTTTAGGGTTCCTTAGATGAAGTTCGTTTGTCTCTAAAAGAAGAAAACCTAATTGCATTTTTTTTTCACTTATAGGTATCTTGAAATGTTGTTTTGTATGATTGAGTGGTATGATAATATTTGATTTGGTGAATTTGGTTGTGTTGGATGTTTGTAATGTTGAAATTTCTTGGTGAATTTTAAGTTGATTGGGGAATTTAGGAGCTGATCAATTTACCAAACTGGTATGTGCCCCAACAATAAAAGTTGGTATTGACCAAAGAATTAAGAAGGGAATATCAATTTGATCATTTGAACAAGTTTCATTTTCCCCAAATCATGAATTTTGCATGTTGCTTTTTGACACAGTGCTAAGTAATGGCAGGTTGGCACTAAGGACCAGTTCATTTAACATGTCAAGAGCAATTTAGTTATAGGTCATTGAGTGCCAGTTTTGAACTGTTGAGCATCATATATTATGAATGGCATAGTGTTGAGCGGAGCCAGGGTGTTGTTGAATGTCTATTTTTGTGAATGGTTTAGCGTTGAGTGGTGTCAGGGTGTCATTAAGTGGCATCCTTGTATTACAGGTTTGGAGTATTCTATATCCAAGGTGTTGAGTGCCAGAAAGTGTCGCTGAACGCGACTTGTTACAAGAAGAATGATGTTGAACATCACCTTTTACAAGACGTTTGACGTTGAGCGCTAGTTTGTATGTGTGAATTTGTTTGTCTTCTTTGACCATTTAAGATAGATTTAAAATAGACTTTATGCATGTGTGTAAGTATTATGATGATTTATTGAGGTGATGATATTTTGTGGATATCTATGGTAATGGTGTTGTGAGAATTTCAAAGA
Source organism: Vigna angularis (assembly GCF_016808095.1). Taxonomy (NCBI): domain Eukaryota; kingdom Viridiplantae; phylum Streptophyta; class Magnoliopsida; order Fabales; family Fabaceae; genus Vigna; species Vigna angularis. The sequence goes on along the minus strand of NC_068973.1, from coordinate 16,774,914 downwards.
GAAATTCTTTGCGGTGTTGTGATTGTGTATGCATTGACATTAGGGGTTCAGTAAGGAGGTATCATGATATACTACCAACCTGTCAACTCATATAGAAAGAATATGGTGGGGGAGAGAAGGGAAAAAGGTTATAACCACTAGATTGTTTTGGTCTTAGGCGCAAAGGGACTATAACCTTGTGAGTACTAGGGTGATAACCTATTTATTTATGGCTCTACAAAGTATAAATAGTACCTCAAGTGCATGCATACAATGAAACACAATGTCAAAGGCATGTATCTGAATAATTGAGTCCAATGTCAACTGTTTATGTGTGTTTATATGAGTTATTGTATTCCATAAATGTTTAGCTTATATCTGATATGATTTCATTGTCTTATAATAACTCTTTTGCACATTAGTTTACCTTGTTGTTTTCTTTTGGTGTTTCCTTTGTGTTCATTTGTTTCTTTTGTGATGATCATTGATGGAATCCTTCCTTTAGTGTTCTCTTTTAGTATTTTTACATTTTATTGTATATGTGTATTAGCTTGCAAGGTGTAACACCCCGAAATTTGGTGTTACGCCGACTAATTTTTCCGTAAAACACGTAAGTAAAAATTCAAATTTTTAATATTCAACCTCAACGGAAAAATAGTACGTTATTTATTACAAACCGATTATTCCAAAAATAAAACGTTTAAATAGTCAGGATCGAATATAAACAAATACATTCCCAGTCATCTTTCCCATCTCTCTTTCATCCTTTATGCATGTTCAGAAACATTAGCCATCACATCTGCAATAACATCTGCTCCCGTATAACATCACACATTACACGATCATCGCATTCACATGCACAAACAAACAAGGGTGAGCTAACGAAAATACAATTCATATACATCATAAATATACTCATAATAACATACTATCATCCACACCTTAACCAGATCAAACTATATACCCAAGTACGAATTATGCTTCAACCATATTGCATATACCAATATGTATCAAAATATCAAATTAGAATGCATACACCAATATGCATTACAAAATAAATCAGACTACATCCACCAATATTACAGATCAATCAAAATACATACACCAATATGTACTAGCGTCACTCCCATCACTCTTTTCAGAGCTTCCCCGGGCCGTTACACATTACCCTAATGTGTAGTGCTGCTTCCCATCACTCTATAGGGAGATTCCCCGAGCAAGTATAGAAGTCACCCTCCATCACTCTAATCAAGAGCTTCCCCGGACAAGTGCAAGTATACCCCTCATCACTCGCCTAAAGAGATTCCCCGGGCCCGCAAGCACAACGCCAATCAAATTTGTAATGAGCTTCACCGGACTAGTACCCCACGTCACCCCCATCACTCTTACATAAATGTAAGAGATTCCCCGGGTGGTTACACACGTCACCCGTGTATAGGGTTACTTCCCATCACTCTATAGAGCTTCCCCGGGCCAGCAACCACAACGCTTACTATCCACCACTCATTTAATGACACCAACCAGCCAAAAATACACATATCCAATAATCCTCACAATACCAATCCAACCATACCATAACACACATATCACATCATCATCGCATAATCATCACAATACCAAATTGTAAACAATTCAAGTTCTTCATTTAGCATGAAACTCATAATCAAATCATATACAACCATGATTTCAACAGTACTTAACCATCCAAACATCATTCTCATATCAATTTGCAATGTCAAACCGATCACACAACATTTCCATATCAAATAGATATATCTAACAACTCAAAACAATGTACACATAACACATTTTCTTTATATCCTTTTAATACCCATATTTAGGTAACTCAAACAGCTTTGAAACCATCACCAACAGTTCCGGAAGGGTCAAAGACCCCCAAAACGAACTAAAGAACGTCCAAAACGGACATCCAGAACCCCCAAAACTCCCAAAAACAAAATCTGCAGCATGCTGCTGCGTTCAGTGGCGCCCGGCGCGAACTGCACAGAGTCCAGCGGCGCCCGGCGCAATGACAGCAACCAGATTCACAAATTCCACCCAGTTTCGTCCAGATCTGATTTCCAGCAAAGATTTGATAGTTCTAACATGTTTTCAAACATATTTGGAGTCTAAATTAACTCCACAATCAACCACAAACATCATAAACATCAATCCATCTATTTACTCATGCAAAATCAACTCTTTAAGTGCATAACCTCATATTTTTCTGCATAATTTCTACCAACTTCTAATCATTCAAACAACTCCAAAACTGAGTCCAATCCACCCCAAAACAGTTTACACACATCCTTTAGTCCTCAATCATCAAAACAAATTTGAAGTTGTATCATGCTTAAGTGAGTTTCCCAAAAACTCATCACTCATTCTACTCATCAAACCACACTTATAAACTCCATCATTTTCCATCACATAAAACTTTTACTATATCAAGATCTTAATTGTTAACACACCATACCTCCTTCTTATTAAAGATCTCCACACAAACCATCAATTCATCCATCCAAAATTCATCAACCAACCAAAATACCCAATTTTCGTATTTGATCAAAAGGAAGGTAAAACCATCATGTTTCTCATCCCATTTCACAACCCAATCCACCAAAAACTTCATATACACGTATATCAACATGCTAGAACGAAAATCCACCATCAATCCAATATATTCATCAATTTTTCATCATAAAGTTCATACAAATTTCATATATCAAAGTTATAGCAAAAACCCATTTGATTCATCTTTTTACCATCAAAACATACTCAAAAACCATCATCTAAGAATAGGACATTTCCAATCCAAGATCTCACAACAAACATTCACATCCATCCCATTCAAACTAATCATTTGTTCAAGAAGTATGATTTTCGGATTTGGAGAAAAGCTAAGGGAAAACCACCATGTTCTTCATCCCATTTCAAGAACCAATTCATCCAAAAATTCATATCTATATATACAAACACATTTAACATTTCGCAGAACTTCATCAAACAACACATGTGCATTTTTCCAAATCAAAGTTAGCTCCCCTTACCTCTTGAAGACCTCCTTGGGGCACCTTGAATCCTTCACTACGAATCTGGGCAGCACCTTGCACCAAAGACCTCTAGAAAACTCTCTCACGGACCACTTTCTTCTTTGTAATTCGGCACCTAAGTCCAAGTGCAGAATCCACCCCTTTCTCTTATTCAAATCTGCCCCAAGGGACAACCATGGCCCTTCACTCCATAAAGAATCACTCAAAACTGAAAAAGAGGATCATCCTATGCTCTTCTCTGGCCCAAAGGACCGAAATGTTGGATCTGGAACAGATTCCCCAACTTTCCACGTAAGTCCCACGTGTTTTAGATCCAAAACGTGAAAACTGACAACGCTCGCGCCGGGCGCCACACAGAAAACGGCGCTGGGCGCCATCCTCCCCAGACAGCACATCTGTCACAACTTTGACAGTTCGGTTGAACCCCTTCCCGAAGTCGGAATTAGGCATATGAGTACTCGAATCGAAGCTCTTTGAGTCTACTTTCCAATGGAAAACGAATCAACCCAAAATATTAATTGTATAAAAAGTTATACATAAAATAGTAAACCATGTCAAATTTTGACAGCATTCTATTTTACACTACAACTTGAAATTTTTACAACTTGGTAAAATTTTGAGTTTACAAGGGTCTTACACAAGGAGCATGGGTTACTATAAATACCCAGCTCATCTCTTTGTAATGGAACTTTTGAGATGAATGAGAATTATATTTTTGAAACCAAAATAATTTTCCTTGAAAGTCAGCTAGAGAGTCCTAAGACTCCCTCTAGCCACCTTCCGTGCACACACCTCCATTTCTCATTTTCCATTAGCTTTTCATTGTGCTTCCATTAATTGCTTTCCTCCAGGGCGCTCTCCTTCATTAATTTCCCTTCATATGTGTGGCGACACTTCATCAGCCACATCTTTCTCTCAAATCCGCATCATCAACATCCACGTCTTCATTCTCTCGAGGCGTCATTTCGCTCTAGCCTCTTCTCGCTTCTCCACACTCCAAATCAGGTTATCTTCTTCACATATATACATTTTCGCCTTCCACTTCTTCCTCGTTTCAGCCATTTCGTCCACAGTACATCATCTTCACCGAACAGTGCTTCGTTCTATGGCCTTCCCTAGGTTTTCCTTCATCTTTCTTCATTTTCTTTGAGTTTTGACCGATTAAACATCTCTCCAACCTTCGTTCTTTCCTTTCCACTGTTTAAAACACCATTTCCACCGATTAATCAGTCAGTTTAATGATTCCTCACTGTTCTAGGGTTTCCTTCGTGTTTATAAGGTTTTCCATCGATTAAACCTCGGTCTAGGGTTTTGTTGTGTTCGCTCTCAGTTTTCCTTAGATTTCATTCGAGTCATTCCTCGATCTCGTGTTCCTCATCATTCCGCTGCGTCTTTACTCGTCGGAGGGAGCTTCGAGGAGTCCGCATCGCGCCTTCGGTCACTTCTCAGAGCCACTCTTCCATCAGTTGGCACCAGAGCTCGGTTTCGTCCACACGTCTAAGGTAAGTATCGCGTTTCTGTTTCGTTCATTATTTGAGTTTTGTTTTTCTTGATTCGGTCTTGTTTGAGTCATGTTTCGTTCATTTGATTATGAGTCGTGTTGAATTTTCTTCACTTCCACGTTGTTCAATACATGTGTTTAACTGGCTTGCGTTGTTTCGATATGTCCTATGTTGATTCATCTTGTTTTTGTTCTATATTGTGATTTTGTGCATTTGTTTGATTGTTTTGTGCTTTGAGTCATTATATTGAGTCTTATTGCATTTTAATTCGGTGAATCCAATTTGTTTAAGTCTTTTATTTGAGAACTCATTTCTGTTATGTTTCTATGTCATGTGCATTGTTTTCTTTTAATCAGTGCTTTGCTTTTCTTGTCATTCAATTCGTGAGTCAAAATTGAAGTATGCTTTGGTGTAAATTTTGTACATCAAAAGAAGCTATGAAATTGTTGAATGAGCTTCGATGACAGATTGCCAAGGATGTATCAATGCTGATTTGAATTTGTGTATTGTCATTCTAAGCATTGATTCAGTTTTAATTCCAGAACAAGTCTTTGAAACTGCACTGAGTAAATTCTATTCATCAATACAAGCTATGACATTCGGTTGAATGAGCTTGGTGGTAGATTTCAGTGGCAGAGGTTATAAGCTGCATTGCTATTTGAATCTGTTTCACTTTGCATAATTAGATGCAGTTTCAATTCAGTATAACTAGAATCTGGAACATTTGAATTTACGTTCTGCCTTGTAAGTAGCAAATGCATACCAAATGAGCAATGAAGGGTTTACCCTAGCTTGGTTGCACATTGTTAATCAGCAGAATTGTGATTTGGCCAGCTACACCGAACGAGTTTTTCTTTGAAGTCTGTGTTAATGTTTTGAGTGTGTGTCTGTTCTGCTTGGTATTAGTTCATTGCTAAGCTTCTAGTTCAATCATATTCAAGAGTCATTTGTGTTTGTTGTTTTGTTATTCAAGTTCAATTTCTATAGTTTTGGTTAAGAGTGAAATTGATGCTAGAGTCAAAAGTTATCAATGAAACCAATTTTGTGTGTTTCTTTTTATTAAGTTGAACCATTAATCTGATGCAAGTAAAGTGCTGATTTGTAAACTACATTGATATTAGTCTATTGTGGATTGTAGCAAGAGTTGTAAGTCAATAACATTTGAAGCAATTAAGGATGAATCCTACTGTTACAAGTTATAAAAAAAAAAAGCTGAAGGACTTAGTGCAATTCACAATAGCTGCCTCTAATTTAGAACATCAAATATGAAAAATAAACAAGTTTCTCTGAGGCACAATGTCAAACAGTATGGTATGCCAATTTATAAATCAAATATGTTCAGTATTGGTTCAACTTAAGTCCTTTTTCTTGCTTTACTAATCTGTTCTAGTTCTATTCCTTAGGATCTATTTGTTGTGCTTTCCTTTATTAAATTGCCTTGTTTCTTACTTGTCTTGATTACTAACTCTGGTTTTGTCCATCACATGTGAACTCTGATATGTTGTTCATAATTGAGCTTTTAATGATTTTTATAATCCGATCTAGAGTTTGTCTGCTCTACTGTCATCTGGTGCTTACATTGTTTATGGTTGTCCTGTTCTATCCTCGCTTTGCCTTAGCTTAGCCATTTCTTTATTGAGAAGCTGTTACACTCTGGTGGTCTGACAGATTCTCCAGCCTTGAACTGCCAAGGGAGAATCTCCTTTCCAAACCTTTTCATTTTGAGTGTTTTAAGCTTTCAAAAATAGTCTTGAATTTTGTGAGCTTTGTGTGGCTACATCTGAAAGCCAAATATTCTTGTTGAGAGTGAGTTGTAGTTTCAAGTGCTGAAATAACTCCAATTTTGAATCTGAAATGTGCTGACTATTTAGTTGTGCAGTTTTTGTTCTGATTGACATTTACAGGGAGTGAAGCTGTTCAAAAGCAGTTTGTAAGTGTGGGAAGTCTAACACAAGAGTACCTACCTAAAGTGAAGAAAAAGGGGGTTTGCTACCTGCATAAACTACACCAACCTGAATACGGAGTCTCTTCATTTTGTTGTGTAGTTTTCGTGATATATCTGTGTTGGTTTAGTGTTTTTGATAGTTTAGCAGAATTATAGTGAGCAAATTGTCTCTTTGAGTCATTTCAGATAAGAAATTGGATACTGTAATAGTTGTTTGAAAGCTGAAATATTAGAAACATAAGGGTAGAAAGAGTTTGAATTAGAATGTGATTTGATCTCTTTTGTTGCCAAGAATCAAAGTTGAAATGTACTGATATATATGTTGATGCAGGGTAGTGTAGAATGCAAGGAGGTTCCTGATTTGGTTCAAAGCACTAACAACTAGAAGCAATCATTTGATTAGGCTGAGAGAGATAGTTGAAGGCCACATTTTGATCAAGTGAAGCCTTGCAGCAGTGGACAGTGCCCATAACATCCAAGAACAAGACCAGTAGCATAGCTTTTGTTTTATTTTCTTTGAATTTGATTTGTCAATCTAACTTGTAATGTGCTTGTGTTAGCCTACTGTTAGCTTTAGCTTTGTTTTTGTAAAAGGCCTTTTAAAAAGTCCAAGTATTTGGAAGAGTCCTTGGTGCTCTTTCAACTCTCTTGGCAACTTTAATATTGCTTTAAATTTAGCATAGCTAGACAGGTGAGTGTGTCTTGTTAGCCAAAGCTACGAGCCTCACCATAGGAGTAAACTTTAATATTGATTTGATTTGTGTTTCACGTAGGGGTCATTAGAGTCCGCTGTAATTGTCTTTAATTGTGTTTGTTTGTTTGAGTCTTGTACTTTGTTTCTAAAGGTGATTTAGTTTAAGGGGCAAATAGTTAGTAATATAAGACATTTCTAGCAAGGAAAGATTTGGTATTTAAGTAGTCTTTATGACTCAACTCTCTTACCTGAGACTTGTCTAAGTGGAAGCTTTGAACCCTTTAGATTAAGAAAACTTTTAAAAACAAAGATGTCTTCATATAGGTCTTCTAGGTCATCTTGGATAGAAAATTGTGATGAAATGTTTAATCAAGCTAGGAATCTTCTATTATTTGGTAAAGTCATAGGTGCATTAACATACCTAGCTTGGGAAAAAGAAATTGATAAAATAAATCCTTGGTTTTATAGAGAGAGTGAATCTTATGTTCTTAGCATATATCTCTCTAAGTTAGAAGAGCATGCAAGAGAGTGGTGGGATGAAAGACAATATCATGTTAGGAAAGGTAGAAAGTCTCCCATTAGTGATTGGCATGATTTAAAAGCTTGCATGAGAAGAAAGTTTGTGCCTTCAAGCATTAAAAGAAACCTAGAATTAATTAGAGATTGCATTGAAGATGGAAAAATATTTCTTGAGAGTCTAAATGATCATGGGTTTCTTCGTATAGAACTAGAATTTGGGGCAAGACTTAAAGAGATCAAGGATAAGAAAAGAGAAAGAGAGATTGAGAGAAAAGAAGAGGAAGAAAGGAGAGAAGAAGAACAGAGAGAGAGAGAAGAAAAAAATAAAAGAGAAGAGGAAGAGAGAAGAAAAGAAGAAGAAAGAAGAAAAGAAGGAGAGAGAAGAGAATAGGAAGAAAGAAAAGAAGAGAGAAGAGAAGAGGAGGAAAAAAAAAGAGAGAAGAGAAGAGGATAAGAAAAGAGAAGAAAAGAAGAGAGAAGAGCAAGAATGGGAGAAGAAAGAAAAGGAGAAATTGCTAATGGCAAATCCTATTCTTTCAAAGATTATGGAACCTAAAAGGGAAGGTTTCCAATTCTTTACTTCTTTTCCAATAATTGTTTATTCTTCAACTATTAAATTCTCTTTTAAACAAATTGTTATTCCATATTCTATGCATACCTCTTCAAATGGCAATTCAAATCTTGAGTTATTGTTATCTTTAAGAAAACAAATAACTGAAGACAAAAATGAATTTGGACTTCTAAAAATTCAAAAGACTACAAAACAAAATATTAGAAGTCCTTATTTCTTTGTTTTTATAGAAAATTTCTTTCTTGGATCAATATTAATTGAAAATATATTTGTTGTGTATTGCAAATTTGTGTTTGATCCAAGAGGAAGAAAAATAGACCTACAAGAATAAGGCCACTCCAAGATGGCCATGCTCCTAAGACTGTGTGGAGTTTTTTTTATAAGGCGATTGCCAGATTTGAGGACAAATCTTTTTTTAAGAGGGAGGATATTGATGGAATCCTGCTTTCAGTGTTCTCTTTTAGTATTTTTACATTTTATTGTATACGTATATTAGCTTGCAAGGAACATGAGTTACTATAAATACCCAACTCCTCTCTTTGTAATGGAACTTTTGAGATGAATGAGAATTATATTTCTGAAACCAGAATAATTCTCCTTGAAAGTCAGGCTAGAGAGTCCTAAGACTCCCTCTAGCCACCTTCCGTGCACACACCTCCATTTCTCATTTTCCATTAGTTTTTCACTGTGCTTCCATTAATTGCTTTCCTCCAGGGCGCTCTCCTTCATTAATTTCCCTTCATATGTGTGGCGACACTTCATCAGCCACATCTTTCTCTCAAATCCGCATCATCAACATCCACGTCTTCATTCTCTCGAGGCTTCATTTCGCTCAAGCCTCTTCTCGCTTCTCCACACTCCAAATCAGGTTATCTTCTTCACAAATCTACATTTTCTCCTTCCATTTCTTCCTCGTTTCAGCCATTTCGTCCACAGTACATCATCTTCAACAAACAGTGCTTCGTTCTATGGCCTTCCCTAGGTTTTCCTTCATCTTTCTTCATTTTCTTTGAGTTTTGACCGATTAAACACCTTTCCAACCTTCGTTCTTTCCTTTCCACGGTTTAAAACACCATTTCCACCAATTAATCGGTCAATTTAGTGATTCCTCACCGTTCTAGGGTTTCCTTCGTGTTTCTAAGGTTTTCCATCGATTAAACCTCGGTCTAGGGTTTTGTTGTGTTCGTTCTCAGTTTTCCTTAGATTTCATTCGAGTCATTCCTCGATCTCGTGTTCCTCATCATTTCGCTGCATCTTTATTCGTCGGAGGGAGCTTCAAGGAGTACGCATCGCACCTTCGGTCACTTTTAGGAGCCACTCTTCCATCAATCACCTTATTGGTGTGAGCAGATGAAAGATAGGTGTGGATGCATCTCTGGTGGAAGGCGGTAATGCAGTAGAATTTTATTCTTGGTCGTCTAGTGATTATCTTTAGTTCTTTTAGATATCTTTAGTTCTTTTAGACGATGATGCATCTCTGTGTGTTTGTTTGGTTCTTTTGCGATGATTACATTAATGGTATGAGCAGATGATGGATAATGTGGATGCATCTTTGGTGGAAGACGTAATGTTGTAACGCCCCCACAGTGTTGAAAGAGCTTTTGGTCGTACAAAAGTCAACAAACTTAAATTCCTAATGTAATATAGGGGCAACCTAGGGTATCAATCCAAAGACTTGATACTTATTAAGTATAGAATTGTAAAATTATAGCCTAATTATTTATATACTAAAAATGTAAAACTAGGCGGGGAAAAGAAAAATTAATAAAATCTAAAAGAAAGAAACTAATTATTGATGTATGGTTAAGGAAAACTAATACCTAAGTAAACTAATGAATAAAGGAAAAGAAAACAATGCATGATATCTATACTATATTACTATAACTAATGTAATCTGGACTAAAAGAACCAAACTAATGCAATGATGGTAAAAGCAACGTGTATGATCTGAAATTGAAGTAAACATCTAAATCTAAATGTAAAAACAAAGATAAATGCTAAACTAAGAAAAATCAAATGCATAAAGCTAATCTCAATCAACAGAAATCAAGACAATGGAAAATAAAGTTCAATATTAGAAGGTAAAATCCAGAATTCGAACCAAAACTCAACTCAAAATTCAGAATCTAAAAGTTCAACCTATACTGCAACGACTAAATATCAAATGCAACAAAACGAAATAACAATGAAAGTTAAACCTAAAGGCAACTAAACATCAAAAGAAAACAACTAAAGACAGAGAACATAAATCGCAATCCAAGAATCAACAAAAATTAAAATTTTATTAAAAGAGGAATGAAAATTACAATAGAAAACACCATGGAAGCAAAGCTGAGAAGATCACGGGTTGTCACCACCGTGATTGCTCGATCAACAGTCCAAGAGTATCAGAATCTACACTACGAGAATGAAACTAGACGAAAATGAAAACCCTAAGCTAGGTAGCGTCTGTCACCCACGGCCGTGCACTGTCTGTCACCCAATGCACACTTTGTTCATTACAAAACTTCCCTTTTTAAAGGGAAAATCCAAACAGAAAAAAGAAAGAAAATCAAAGAAATAGGGGAAAGGGGAAGAACCGAATAACGGTAGAAGCATATCGAATCAACTCCTTCAACTAACTCTGACCACGACCTGCTTTGCTCTTCAACTGTTCCAGCTCAGCACGCTTCATCAGACCAGTCATCCTCCTGGCTGATTAGTTTCTAGGCCAACTTCATTTTGGGTCGTGAACCTCTATTAGTTCTACTCCGATTCTCTTCTCATGAACCCTAGTTACTGGGTTAGGGAATTGGGGAAAATCCCAAATGATTGAGCTCCTTTGCCGGTGCTCAGCTTCCCTTCAATGCAGCAGCATGAAACGCTGCGTTTCATTAAACCCAATAGCTCAAAATGGTAGCTTCATTTTAACGCAAGCCCAAACCAAAAATCAACCCATATGTAAACAACCAACCCAAGAGGGTTACTCCCTCCACCATCCCCCACTTTGCTCCATGCACCACCACATTTTTTTAAAATTCCAAAATTATCTTTTATATTTTAAAATATCCTACACCCCACCTTTTTTTTTCAATGAGATATCAACATCCGTTGAAGAAAAAATTCTTCAACAGATGTGCTACATCCATTGAATTTCTTTTTTTTCTTTAATTTTTAGTTTTTTAATTTATTGTATTTTAAATTAATATATAAATATTATTTAATTTTTTAAAAATTATTATTTAATTACTTATAAATTAATTTTATTTTATTTAATAAAATAATAATTATTAATTTAATTTATGTATTATTATTTAAATAATAATTAAAATATTTTTTATAAATATATTAAAATGGATGTGCCACATCGATGTGGCGACATCCGTTGCATTTTTTTTTAGTTTTTAGTTCTTTTATTTTTTTTATTTTAAATTAATATATAAATATTATTTAATTATTTTAAAATTATTACTTAATTATTTATAAATTAATTTTATTTTATTTAAAATTAGTTCGTGCAATTCGTAGCGTTCCTAAAAAATTAGGTTTGAAGATCAAGAGCTTAAGACGACCAAGTACTCACACCCTCATCGCTGAGAAATATTATCCTTGGGAGAATTCAACAAGAACCTGAATTGTAAGGAACCTCCAACCACTCATGCAATTCATAAATCATGCTACTAAATGAGTTAAATAGAGCAAGCATTGAAACAGATGAATTCCCTAAAAATTAATGAAAAAACATATAAATTAATAATCAATTCAAATACATGAGAGTTCACAAGGTTACATCATCCCCCAACAACAAGTAGAGTTTAGTTCCCCATAGACATGGAGAAACTAGATGAATAATGGAAAAGCATGAGATAGTGAAACCCTAAAAGTAGAAGAGGAAGTTCCCGCCTCCAGATCCGCCTTGAGAGAGTATAAGAGTGTGCTGTTGTGTTGCTCCAGCCAGAGATACCAAACCTAGGATGCTTGGGTGCTTTAAATGGAACAGAAGAAGGACAAAAACAAAGCCCAAGCCTGAGTCGCCGGCGCTCAAGCGCCCCACTTAGGGCGCCCGGGCGGCGAGCGGTGGTCTTCCACGCTCAAGCTTCGTAGAGGTCGCCCAAGCTTTCTACATCCTTAAGCCTTCCAGAGTGAGCGACACTTCCTACGCTTAAGCCTTCCAGAGTACGCCCAAGCCTTCTACATCCGGCGCTCAGGCACCCCAAAAGGGGCGCCCGGGCGGTGAGCGGCACTTCCTACGCTTAAGCCTAAAAAACGGCGCCCAACCTCGAGCCTCTTTCCTTCTGGTGCTTTTTCTGGACCATTTTGAGCTTTATCTTTTTAGCACTTTATCCCTGCTTTCCATATTAACTCATTTTCTATCAAAACAAAGGGAATTAGTCATAAAATCATCAAATTCAACTCCCTTATTCACACAACTTAACATAAAAACATGATTCCAAGCAAGTTTCTAAGTAGAAAAGGGTGTATTTGGTATTAAAATTACATCACAGATAACGGTATTTTCAACCGTTATCACAACCCCAAACTTAGAACTTTGCTTCTCCTCAAAATAATCCAACAATGACTCAACATTTTTCAAAAATGTTTTCTTCTAGACAAGAAATCACTTTTATCAACTCAGCATAAAGATGTCAGTCAAGATGTGCAGATGCCTTAATCCAACAAAATCAATGTGATGTTCAGCAGATGCTATCCTTAAGAATGATCAATCAACCAAGCAAAGATGTAATCAGAAATTCAAAGAACTACTCCTCACCAAGGAAAGTGTTTCACTCAAGCACACAAAAGTGTATCACTCAACTAAAAGGTGTATAGTGAGGTGTCGATGTCTTTTTCACTATGTTATCACAATGTCACACAAATTAACTTTGTCTTTCATTTAACCACAATCAAACATACTCACAAGCAAGTTGTCATCACAAGGGCTTTTCATGGCTTGTAACTTGGCTGGGCTAAGAAGGAAATTGGTTTTTCTGGTCAGCAAAATCCTTGAGTTAAGAGAGACATTTATGATTTCCTCATTCAAGTACACTCTCTTTCTTTTTCCCAGCTTTCCCTTGCATTGAGCTTTTCTTTTCTTTTCATCTTTCTTTTTCTTTTTCTTTTGCTTTTGCTTTCCAAGTACTTACTACTTAGCTCAATGCTTTTTCTTTTTTATTTTCCCAATAACCCCAAACTTGAACCTTTATCAATACCTCATCAAATGTTCTCAACTTAACTCAAGGTAAAGATTTTCACAAAGGGTTTTCAAAACATGCATTAGGCTCAAGGTTCAAAGGTTAAGACAAATTGTTTTCTTTTCAATGGAAAATTTCATGTGAAGGCTAGAAAAATAAGGGATAACAAAAGATGGCCTTGATCATATGAAGCCTGAAAGCAAGTAGTTTAATCAGAAAAAATTTGGGCAAAATTATTCATGCTTCCAAAGTAATATCAATTATTCACAAAAACTGTGAAGCCCAACACTCACATAGGTAAACTCTCAAGTCCCAGAATTCAGAAAAACATCCTGCGCAATATCTCAATCAAATTTTTACCTCAAGCACCTGTTTTATACTTTTTGAGCCATCACCTGTATATTATCACATCATGCATCATCTCAACATCAATCAACACACCAGAGCATCACAAAGCAATACTTATCACAAAACACAATAGTTGGACCAAAGCAATGTAATTTATCCAAGCAAAGTACAATAACAAAACAAATAATTCAAAAGAAAACTAATAAAACAGAAACAAAATACAGCTTCAGTAGGTGCCAGATACAAATAAATCTTGGTCATAACAAAGATGACACCCTTCAGTAGGTGCCAGATACAAATCATCACTCCTCATCAGAATCATCATCATCAGCATCCATGGCTGAAGCTCAGCTCTATTACCCTCCTGTGCTGGGTCAGCGGGCCATGCCACATAAGCTGCAAATTCATCATGAGACATGAACTGTCTCTAAGGGAATGCAGATGTCAGTGTCCTAAGCAACGCCTGCTTGCCCCCTGTATACAACAGCCATCCTAGCTTCCAGCAGAGAGTAGTACATGTCCCGCATCTAGAAAAGAGCGACCTCATGAACCGGCTCCTGAGTTGGTGGTGGCACCCTCCTATGTGCCCTAGGCTGTTGTGTGGTGGCTCTGGATGGCCTGGCTCATCCACTGCACAGTAATGAGTAAAGTAAGCTGCGTTCAGCTCCTTTCTTGGACGCTCTAGTGGTGGCCTAGAAACATCAACGCCTGCGGCTTCACAAAGGTAGGTAATCAATGAAGGATGTCCCAGGGGTGCCTTGTTGGTTGCACCATGGGCACAGCTCTGGATCTCATCAGCTATGACCTGGCCTTTGTCAATATTAAGGCCCTTGAGAATACATTAGAGGAGGATAGCCCTAGGAATAGTGATGTCAAAAACATGAGAGCAGGGCTGGATGTTGGCATGAGAAAATGCCATCCAATACTTCGCTAGAGGTGTCAGATGAGGTCTAGTAATGTGGATGGGTGCCCCATCTAAAAATGCCCTCTAGGCATACATAAGGTCTGCTCCACATCCTCATAATCCACCCCTTCTAGCATGGATGAGGCAAACTGACATTGCTCCCCCTCCCACTCTATACCAAGGAAGCAGTTAATAGCATCAGCATAAAAAATAACCCTCTTTCCCTTCACATAGCTGAAGTGCGTCTCTTCTTCTCCCCCCAATGCTTTGACATTTGTGTAAAACTCTTTAACTACGTCAACATTGGCGGGAGAGGGGTATACTGCTAGGTGGGCCCAATCTCTATTGTTTAGCTTCCTTCCAAATTGGGGAGCTAGAGTTGGTATGGAGGCCACCTTCCTTTCCATTAGCAATTTTCTTCCCTCCACTTGTGGGAAGTATCTTTCATGAGTAGGGGTTCTGTACTTGCCTGAGTGAAACTGCTCCCTCTCCTTCCTCTTTGTTCCCTTTTCTTTTGAACCAAGGGTTTTAATCCTTTTGCCTGAAGAAGATGTCATTCCTGGACAGAAAAATTCACAGACGAACCCAGAAATCATCAAGCATTAGTTCCCAAAAAATCACAAACTCTCATTATTCAGAAAGAGGGTATAACAGAGAACCCTCAACACCAGCTGTACAAAACCAAATAGCCAAAAACTGAACACAACAAAAATTCAAAATCTGCCACTGTCGCGTGACCTTGTTGTTTCAATCCTTTTCCAAATCAGTTTCCACCCAATTTAGATCAAAATTGGCACAATTAATCAGTCCAAATAGTGAGAAATCAAGCATACACAGTATAGGGCATCAAAAATGAAACTTTCTCATCCAAACCTTACATAAATTAAACTTTAAAGTGCTCAATTCATAACCTAACAAGAACTTACTTGATTGGAGACAAGAAAACATAGATTGAAGCTCAAATTAAGTACACTAATCTTTCCCTTAGCAGCCACACAATCAAAAACCCCAAACTTTGATGGTTGGAAACTGCAAATCAAGTGAGAAATAGGGTTTTTTGGTGGAAAAGTGAAGGGGGGAAATGAAGAGAGGACTTGGGAGAGGTGTTTAGGGAGGCTAGAGTGAGGAGAATCTAAGAGAGGGGGCTTGGGCGAACCCTAGTGTGTAAAAAGAATGAAGTGGGCCGAAATCATGCTCAAGCCCCAACTTAAAAACCAAGTCTGCAGTCGCGCCACTCGGGCGCCCCTTAGAGGGCGCTCAAGCGGCGGACGACACTTTTCCTCTTTGCTTTTTAGCTTGTTTTGGGTGGTCCTGGCCTTGAGTTCTCATATTCAACTTAGAATTTTTCAGTTTCTTTTCCCTAATCCTCACAAGAACTCTTAATTCAATCAATTCATCTCTCTTCACCCCTCAAACATTCAGACTAAGCATATTGAAATCACACACAAACAAAAACTAACGCAATAAAAGTTTGTAAAACACTAGGTTGCCACCCAACAAGCGCTTCTTTAACGTCACTAGCTTGACCCAGAGCAAACAAAAAAAAATTGCAAACTCAAACAAACATTAAACAAATAAAAGTTTGTAAAACATTGGGTTGCCTCCCAACAAGCGCTTCTTTAACATCACTAGCTTGGCCCAAAGCTCATGTCACATCTTTGATCTTGGTGTCATATTTTCCTTCTCCACACCAATTGATCTTCAGCAGCTTCCTGTTCACCTTTTTAGTTCTCCTTGAAATTGGAGATTCAATCTCTATCAGTCCATCAGCTCTAAGTTCTTTCACAACCCAAAGCTTTTTGTTGAATCTCACTGGTATCCCTGGTCTTAGTCCTTCATGTTCCTCCAGTGAATCTAGGTGAACACCTGATCCTTTGTTGTCCTTTTCTTCTTCCTTAACATGTGACAAAAAACACTTTTTACCTTTTTTACCTGGTTTAGCAGCTTTTGTATTGGTCTCTGGTGTACCTCCACTTGAAGTCCTGACACTAGTCTTCTTCACCTGGATTGGCTGCTCAGCATTGATTCTCAGGCACAGCACATTGACCATTAATATGGTCACACCACATAGTTCACAGAGTTGCTGGTGAACCTGTAAAACATTCTGGCATTCCTTTTGTGGCTGAGAAAGTTTCTTTGTCAACACCTCTAACTGTTGAGTGATAATCTTATTTTGAGCAAGCAAGGCATCATAAGACTGTAATTGTAACACTTCCTTAGGTTGCGATGAAGTTCCTCTTTCATTGTGTATCTCATTGTCATTGGTAGCCATGTTTCCAATTAATTCACCGGCTTCCTCTAAAGTCTTGCACCTAATATTGCCTCCAGCTGAGGCATCCAACATCAATTTGGTCTATGAGCCAAGACCTCCAAGGAAAAGAATAACTACCGTTGCTTCATCAAAACCATGAGTGGGTGTCTTTCTCAGCAAGCCTTTGTATCTATCCCATGCTTGCCCTAATGTCTCCTCCATGCCTTGTCTGAAAGAAGAGATTTCTTGCTTCCCTTTGTTGATCTTCGATTGTGGGAAGTATTTGTTCAAGAACTTTGTAACGACATCTTCCCATTCAGTGAAACTGATTTCAGGGAAATAATTTAGCCACAATTTAGCATTGCCTCCCAGTGAGAAAGGAAACAAGCTCAATCTAATAGCATCATCAGGTAGTCCATTAAGCTTCACAGTGTTGCAGATCTCATTAAAGGTGGTCAGATGCTCATGTGGACTTTCATTAGACAACCCATTGAACTCGTTGCTCTTCACAAGATGGATCAACGCAGGCTTCACCACTATATTCGCGGCATTGACCCTCGGCTTTGCAATGCTATTAAAATGATGAGGGCCAACCATAGTTGCATAATCTGCCAAAGTACGTCTGCCATCATTGTTGTCCATGCTTTCTTGACCTGATTGCAAGGCTTGTGAAATTCTTTCTAGAGAAGGTACTCTAGATAATCTGCTTCTTCTTGGCCTCTTACTAGTCTCAAGTCCTTCAAGAAGAGGTTCAACACTTATGTTGCTCCTTGTTTTAACTGTATCGTGCATAAAATAAAAACCAAACCCTAGAAAATATTGTTAGTACAAAAATAAAAATAAAAGATACGAAAATAAAATAACATAGACTAAAATCAAATAAAATAAAATAAAGTAAAATAGAATAAAGCCAAAATTAATTAAGAATCACACAAATAGAATAGTTTAAACCGTGAGTCCCCGACAACGGCGCCAAAAACTTATTGATGGATTGGCAAGTGTACCAAATCGCACAAATAATATAAAATGGTAAGACCAAGTATTGTATCCCTGAAGACTCTCGGCACTAAACAGTTGTTAGATAACTCAATTAATTAAGACTTAAATAAAATGAGATTGTTGCTTTCAAATGCAAAGACATAAAATTAAATATGAATGCAAATTGATCAATAGTAGAGTAACATAGAGATGAACAAAGGTTGTTTATAAAATGAGATGATTATGTTGTTAGGGTTTGATTTCACCAAGTTTACTCTCATGTATATAAGAATTCTTCTTTTTACATTAATATTAACGTCACTCACTAAATTACTTAGAATCCGATCCCTCGGCGCAATAAGTCTGCCTTAATTCCTAATTCGTGCAATTCCTAATGTTCCTAGAAAATTAAGTCTGAAGATCAAGAGCTTAAGACGACCAAGTACTCATACCCTCATCCTTGAGAAATATTACCCTTGGGAGAATTCAACAAGAACCTGAATTGTAAGGAACCTCCCGACACTCATGCAATTCATAAATCATGCTACTAAATGAGTTAAATAGAGCAAACATTGAAACAGATGAATTCCCTAATAATTAATGAAAAAGCATATAGATTAAGAATCAATTCAAATACATGAGAGTTCACAAGGATACATCATTCTCCAACAACAAATAGAGTTTAGTTCCCCATAGACATGGAGAAACTATATGAATAATGGAAAAGCATGAGATAGTGAAACCCTAAGAGTAGAAGAGGAAGCTCGCGCCTCCAGATCCGCCTTGAGAGAGTAGAAGAGTGTTCTGTTGTGTTGCTCCACTCAGAGATAAAAAAACCTAAAGCACTAGGGTCCTTTAAATAAAGTTGGAAAAGAGTAAAAACAGGGGCCGGTCCAAAAGAGTCGAAATAGAGCAAAAACTAGGCCGGATCTGCGACGCACGATGCTTGGGTGCCTCATTTAGGGCACCCGGATGGTGGACGATCCTCATGTAGGGTTTGAACCTTCAACTGGACGCCCAGGCTTCGGGGGCCACCGCTCGGGCAGCCTAGGAGGGCGCCCGGGCGGTGGACGTCCATTTTTCGAGGCTCAAGCCTCAGACAAGTTGCCCAAGCTTTGTGCGGTTCCTCTTTAGGTGGTTTTCCAGGCCTTTCTGAGCTCTAATTCCTTAGCACTTCATCTCTGCTTTTCGCATTCTCTCATTACCTATCAAAACAAGGGATATTTGTTATAAAATCATCAAATTCAACCTCAAATCTCTTATTCACACAATTAGTTCAAGCAAGTTTCTAAGTGAAAAATGGTGTATTTAGTATCAAAATTACATCACAAATAACAATATTTTCAACAGTTAACGAGTGTTTAATTCATTCACCCAAATCTTAGTTACAACGAAAATCTAAGAAAGTAAATAACCACCAATGACTTGTCTCACGTCAATTTTTAACAAATTTTATGTCTATACATTTCTTAATATTAGACTTGTGAGGTTTGTCTAATACTGAGAAGTGATCAAAAAATATTCCATATCACATCTTCCATAATTAGATAAGTTAGATCATCTTATTTTATCATTGAGTAAAATTTGATAATCTTGTAGCTTCTAAAAACAACAAGTTAAAAAATATATCGAAGAATGTCCAACCCACTAAATAGTATTAGTAGACAATATTCATATCAGACTAATAATATAAAGGGCTGGTTAAAAAAGTTGTATAAATAAGTAGTTGCTTAACTTATGTCTCTTTTTTTATCTTCTAAAAAGATTCCAATGATATTTTGTTTGCTAGATACTTTCTAGAAGTTTAACTACTGGTGTAATACTAATATAGTTAAAAAGACATTTTTCTTAGTTTTTCTACATTTTATTAAATGCTTTAACCATTAACATTGAAAAATATTTTGGAATACAGACCTAGAATGATATTGTTTATAATTGTAAGAAATAAATCAGTAGTTAAACTTGGTAAAGTAGAGAAAAAATGGATGAGAAAAGGTAATTTCAATCCATATTAGAGAATCCACTTTACACTTTACTGTTGTTGTTATTATTAATTAAAATCAAAAACCACTTCTTATTATTATAACCTTCTAAATCTAAGTCCTCTTCATCTTCGTCATCGAACAAGTCATCCTCCTCAATCTAATCACAACTCTCGATATTTTGTGGAGCGTAGCCATCACCAAAGGCACAAACATGGTCTTTGAGGACCTCTTGTGCTTAAAATCAGAGCCGCAGATGCAGAACCAAAGCTTACCACAATTTTTCTTGTGTGTCCTCCAACGCCCTCTCACAACAAAAGGCTTGCCACACTTTCTGCACCCAGAAGGCTTGACACATCTTCAACTCCCACTGTATATGCACTCTAGGATGCTGCATGTTCACGTTCATGGACTTCTACATCTCCTAGACCTTAGTCACGGTTGACAACGCGCTATTAAGCTTGCAATTACATCACTGCATGGAGGAAACCATCAACGAAATCTTTATAGGCTTGTGGAACCGAATCAATGTGAGGGGAACTGAATACCCGAATACATGTGAGAGAAATGTGAAAGGGAACCAAATACAACCATTCACTACACTTCTTCTCTCCAATGTAACCGAATACGAGAACATGTAATTAGATACATGCATAAGTTCATTTCTTCAATCAACTGGAACCGACACTACTACAAAATTGATCATAGACAACGCTTAATAGATAGCACTTTTTTAAAACAACGCTATTTATTACTTTGTGGAACAATAGATAACGCTTATTTAAAAAGGCGTTATCTATAATTGTGACAACAGATAACGCTTTTTTAAATAAGCGTTATCTATAACTATTTAATATTATTTTTTTAATTAATAATTTAAAATATACTAATAGACGTTTCTTTAAAAAGGACTATCTATGAATCCCAAATAGATAACGTTTTTTAAATTAAATTACCTATCGAGACAAAATAGATAGCGCTTTTTAGGATTGGCGTTATCTATTATGATTAAAAAATTTTCCTTCCCGCTACTAGGACTACTCCTGCAATTTGACTCATCACTGCTTAGTGCTTCTCCTCCGTTTCATTCGCGCTGCTTCTCTCATTCATCAGTGCGTTAGGGCTCTTCTCCTCCGTTTCATCAATGCGTTAGGGCCCCTTCTCCTCCGTTCATCAGTGCGTTAGGGCTCCTTCTCCTTCGTTTCATCAGTGCGTTAGGGCTCCTTCAGCGGTTCTCCGTCAATTTGACGTGTACGTCTTTGCTCGCTTCTTCATTGCACTCCCGTTTTCAACAGTGGCGCTTTGGACTGCGACATTGACAGATTTTAGTTCCTTCTATCTGAATTATAGGACCCATAATCCCGTTCCTTCTATTTTGTAAAGGACAATTTCGCACTTTTGTTTTCTTGACCCTAATTTTTTCCTTTCCAATTTTTTTGTTGATTATATGAATTGTATATGATCTCTCCCTCTCACTAAAAAGATTGTGTTGTGTGAAAATAAATACAGGCAAATATTTTATTGAGGTGGCCATTGTTCGGCCAACAATAATTTGATATATGTTTCAGTTTTGACTTCGTTAATTAGATTTGAAGGTTAAGGGCCCTGTTTTGAGCATAATAATTAGTTGAAGTGATGCTGGGAAATGTCAACCATAACTCCACATGATAAAGTTCTTTTTAAAATGACAAGGAGAATTTAATGAGTGTTGCAGATCATGTTCAGTCAAAGGAATTTGGATTTTGGAGTCAAATTTCAGCATTCAAAAATAACTATTTGAACGATAGTTTCAATAAAATAGAAACATAATGATAAACCATAGCTAGATGTTGTATTGTTGTTCTGAAGGACAATAATTATTAGCTCTGTAGAGGTGATAAATGATTCAACCTATATTACTCTGGTCATACATGTTTGCTACATTTTCACTGTAGAACGAGCTTTGCTGAAAGCTGCTCGTTTCTGAAGAATCTTCAATCACGTCCATTTCTATGGGCCCACGTGACTTCTCTGGCGAAATCTGTTGGTTATTAGATGGAAAGGAGACCTTATGCAACTCTAGAGGTTGCTTCATGGAGCTTTTGATTTTGCTTTTACCCTACAGAATCCAAACTTTGCTTGCTGACCTCGTATTCTTATGCCTGACCTTGTAACTGAGTCATAAGCTTCATTACTAATTTCAGCAACCTCCGAATTCAAACTTTGTTGATTTTCAACATTTAATTTAGTCTCAACTTCTTGTGCCAGGTTTTCTTCCAAGTTTCCATCTTCAGCCAGCTGCTCTGATTCTACCATATTGAGTACTTCCTCTGGAGCATCCAAAACATTTTCAAATCCAGTAATTGTAGCAATATCTAAGCTTCTTGCTTCAACCAGCTGCTCTGATTCTGGAGCATGCAAAACATTTTCAACTTCAGTAACTGTTGCAATATCTCGCCGAACTTGTTCTTTATGTACTTCATAATGCTCCTCGGAAATATCCTCCTCAATATAATCACTGACAATATCTGCTGCAATAACACTTTCTTCGATGTCCCTTTACTACCCTAAGTCAACGCAAGGAAAAACCTTGTGAAGGATTTGTTGGCCTAAAGTTACTATCTGGAACAAATCAATCATTTAAACTCTTTGATTATCGCCCTAGTGTACTTGGTATCCGCACAAAAGATCTCCCTTCCTAAACCAGTTTCATAATTAATACCTTGCCTAACTTTGCTTCTTGGCTATTGTCATATACCTAGACGTTTTGGTCTCCGAGTAACTTAACTGCTATCCCCATCCCAGACTATTCCACCAAGGTACATTCAATCGTTTTGTAATTTATTTTTGTCAACCCGAAACAACACAATATTATAGAATGTCGCTTTCATCATTTTAAGATAAATTCTTACTTCTTAAAATTTCATTCTATCTATTAATTCAGTGTCACCACTAAGCTTACAAGTCTACATCAGGTTATAGATTCCAGAGAAAAACTAAACCATACTGAAACCATTCATCAACAGGTTAACATAATCTGGTATGTGTTTCCTTTGAATCAAATCATGGGCTTGCATTCATTATTACAATTATCCATCAACCATGAGTCTGGTTCATTATCAGCCCTGCCTAATGCCCTCTATTAAACAATTCTCTTTCTGAGTCACACTCAAGACATGATCACAGCACCTATTAACCATCACAAATATCACTCTCACACCCTTTCACGGAACAAACCTTCAGTTCCTTGGCTAAAAGGTAGAACACTTGCTTATCAGGGTTATACTGCTGCCAAACATATCAATAGACCATAAACAGATGTAACACTTGCCATATAATTCAACCACATTAATCTCGTAGATAAATTTACTAATTCCAAGTACTTTGGACTAGTCAAGTTAATTATTAAGTCTTAGTTAGATTCTGTACCAGACTCTCTATTACCTAGGGAGTTCTCTTAAGGATAAATAACTTCCCGTAAGGCCCACCAACATCGATAAACCATTGCCTCTAGTTCAGTTAAATGATCTAAAGCTCCAAGGAAACTTAACTAACTCTTATCTCTTCTAAATAAGTTCAACAGTAATGGAAATAAGTTCTATAAAATGCCTAATAATGCATGTAATCATTTCCATCTTGTGGTTGTTCATCTGGTGGTTGCTGGTGTGGTGGTTGCTGTTCTGGAGGTTGCTGTTCTGGTTGGACATTATTGGGTACTTCATTTTGAACTTGAGGATTTTGAAGGTTTAAAAATTCTTGTGCAGCTGCGGCTGCTGAAGGCGGAAGGAATGGCAGGAGGACGCCAATAAAGCCTTCAAAATTTTGAAGCTGCTGACCATATTGTTGTAACTGCGATTTCAGGTTAACAATTTCTTCTGAATTTTGTGGTTGAGCAGTAGAAGATGCCTGTGTCTGTTGGATGTAACTATCAACACAATCATCTTGGGAAGTGACATTTCCAATGTCGTATACGCGTCCCTTGTATTTTCCACCAGCAGCCTCTAACCAACATCGGTTTCTCAATCTTTCCTCCTCCGCAGGATCTAGAGGAGAAGATGTTGAGACACCAACAGATGCAGTCTCAGATCTTATTTGAGAAAATTTTGCTACAAATTGTTCCTGTTAAATGAATAAATATTATCATTACACATGAGGTTTAAAAACCAAAAATTTATAATGTGATAGAGTTAGTAGTACAAACTTACATGGGTCCGCCTAGACCTTTCGTCCACAAATTCCCCTGTTGATTGACGAATATGTGTCTGCTGAAATATTTCATCAACATGCACAGACCGACCAGGCTCTTGTGACTGCAAACAAAAGAGTTGTTAATAAATATTTGTAAAGTTTATGATTACAAATATAAGAAAAAAAATCTACGAGTTATATACCAAACGAATAGCATGCTCATGCACGCTTATAGATCCTCCAGTGTGCAAACAACCACCCTTTTCAGATGTCCGATTCTTCTTTGCCGTTTCACACTTTTGTCTATAAAGTGGCATGTTCCACTTTTCCAAAAGAGCATTCCAAGTATCGTTCCCCAACCAATCAGGTCTTTTTCCTAGAGTTCTAGCTTTTTTATACATCTCTGAGAGTCTATGAGATGCCTTGGTGTGATAATTTTTTTTTACCTTTTCGTCATCTTCAGGCTTCCATGAAACCCTTCTCTATTATATTAGAAATAATAGGTTTGAATAAGTAAACAAGTTCAAAGTATAAATTAAATGCAGGACACCAACTATTGACTTTGTAACAGGATTGAGAATGAAAAGTGTTTACCTTAAAACGTTCGAAGAAGACATCTCTGGTTGACTTAGGGATTGAGCCCCATGTTATCCATGGCTCATCAAACTATTCCTTGATGGTGGTTGTGATTGCCTTCGATGCAGTTTTTGTAGGATAAAACCTAAAACAAAATTAAACTCAAACATTACAATAATACAACAATGAATTGTCTATACATTAATTGAGTTAATTTTTTCTTACCCTCCTCCAACGGGTGTAATCATTGGACAACTATTGGAACATTCTTCCACGTAATTGACGACTGAACTAGAATGTGGATCTGCATCCTCTATACCAGGTGATGGTGCAATATTTTTGGGAGTTGATGGGTTAGAACCAACATTGGGAGAGAGTGAAGCCATTCGATGGGGAGGCACTTGGTATGGAGTGGGTGTCAAGCCAGGCACTTGTATTGGAGGTGGAAGAGATGTACCAATAGAGGTAGGTGTAGATGTAGGAACTTGATGTGGAGTGGGATTGAAGGCAGGAACAACTAATGGAGGTGGAACAGATCTACCAATGGAGGTAGAGGTAGGTGTAGTTGGTTGACTGGTTGAACCAATTTCATTATTGAAACGTGTCATCAACTTCACTACATAAGATTTCTTCCCCTTCCCCTTATCAGAATTTCCTGAAGGTGGAATAGGAGGGCCAGAAGGACCTGATGCCATATTCTTGAACATAATATATATTTTTATACAATAGAAGAAAAGAAAATTTAGAAATAGCACGATCAGAGATAAAAATGTGTAACAAGTAAACCAAAAACAATATTATACTCCAAAAACAAACAAAAAACATCTTCATTGTTCTTACAAAAAACAATGCACTATAGAGAAGGTGGGAAATCTGCAATCTACTATGAGAATGACACCATATTGGGTTGCCACTCCTGTCCTAAGAGGAACCTGACAGAGCTAGGATTTAACTTCGCATACCGCAAAGCCTTAAAATTTGTGATGAACTTCGTAGTTTCTTCAAATCACAAAGGGATGGTCTTTTTCAGGACATTCACAGCTGATCATTTTGAAAATGGGGAGTGGTTCAGTGGGGGAACTTGCAATAGAACAACACCAATTAAAGAAGGTGAGATGGAAAGGAAATATTTGAACCAGATGCTCCGTGACATAGAGTTAGATGAGGTTGGAAAAGCAGCTTCTGAAGCTTCAAAAAATGGTGTTAATTTTAAGCTTGTGGATTTCTCTGTACTATCACAATTGAGACCTGATGGACATCCTGGTCCATACAGGCAATTTCAACTATTTGCAAAGGACAAAAAGGCTAAAGTTCAGAATGATTGTTTACATTGGTGCTTACCTGGGCCAATAGACACTTGGAATGATATAATAATGGAGATGATTGTGAAGGGGTGAGAAAAATAAAACCAGTTAAAGGCCACCATACGTTTGTGAATATTGAGTGAATTGTTACTCTCTCTATACTGTGATTCTTGATATTCATATTCATACAGAAGGATGATGGAGGTTGGAGATAAATATATTGAATGTAGCAAAAGGGACTCTAAATATTAGCTTACAATTAATTTTGATAAGGAAGTGCATGAGCAAAAGGGACTCTAAATATTAGCTTACAGTATATTTAATCTATAATTCTTAAATGTATAAAAAAATTAAATGAGTCTCTAATATTATAATTTAATAACCTGCTGGTTCTTGATTTATTGTCAAATTAATATCTAAAATCATATTTTAATTGCGTATGTTTTACTAAATTATGGTCCTAAGGCAACTTATTAAAATTGTTTTTAATTTTATTTCTATCATTGATATTTTTTAATGCACACTCTTTTCTCTACTCACCTTCTTTTCTTTGACTTCCTTTTTCTTTTCTAATGCACACTTTGATAGCATATATAGGGTAAGAAAAAATAAATGACACATTTGTGAAGTGTTATGTAGTAAGATATTTATTACATAAAATATCTTAGATATTATATTTATTACATAAAATATCTTAAAACGGTTAAGATATTTATAAAGCCACTAATCACATTTTTAGGTAAGGTGGTTATTTTTATTTTGCTTATAAATACAAGGACAGGGCAAAAGTTCAGGTACGTTCTCTTTATGTCTAGAGACCCAAAATAATATTTCAGAGCAGTATCATAATCACTCTCTTGAGAGCTGAGGCTCCATAACTCACATCTGACTTGAACGTCGGAGTATCTTTGCAGGTACCTCCCCCTCCTTTGGCGAGTATGAACAACAACAATTGGAGAAGAGCAAGCGTCCCAAACAGCTAGGAGCAACAAAGACACACTGGAAAACATCTGCACCGAAACATTTTGGCGCCCACCGTGGGGCTGAGTGCAATCCCAAAGAAGCCACAAGAGGAGCCTCGGCCTCGACGAATCATTTCTCCGGATAGAGCTACTCCATCAAGATGAAGCCGCCGCATCACCGCTAGGAATCTCCTCCGCGAGCCATTGACGCCACCGCAAGCACCTCTGTGAAATCGCGCCAGTAAGCACCTCAGCGAAATCACACCCCTTTGCGGGTCAGATCCAGCTCATCATTCACCTCCCTCAACAATGGTGGACAAATGAGAGAAAACTTCTTTCACTGCCTCTTTTAATCTCGACGTCGTCACCCCAGTTTTTCCTTCCCTTTGGAGGAAACAACAATGTCACAATCCAATTATTCAAGAACGAGTTGAAGATTGTTGCAGGGACCGTGACGCTTCGGAACAAAATCTAGTTTCACCGTCTCCTTTGTCGGTAAACACGGGAAATCCTCGTCGGAGAGGGCTGCTGCCTTCATCGTCGCCGCTGCGAAGATCAAAACCACAAATCCAATCAATGAAATCCAATCAATGAAAATCCAATTAGACCAGAAATCCCTAATTTCCCAATTTCCACAAACCCCAATCCCCAAAATCGGAGAACAACAGGAACCCTAAACCCAAAGCTCAATATCGCCGCCGCTTTTTCCAATCACGGCGTCACTGCCCTCGCCATCTTCATGCATTCAAAATTGTGAGCCCTTCACACAGGAATCGAAACCCCCAAGATCAGAAACGAGACTGAGAACAGAAAAACCCCAAACCGGGCCCTGTCCTGACCACACATCACCGTCGTGATTTAAGAGCCGTTGTCGCGCTCTTATCCTCTTCAGTGTCACAGCATTGGTCCCATCCTCCATCATCCCCAAACTCCCTCAGGTGCAGCTCAAGCGACAACCACACCAGGGCCATCGCCATCAAATCGCCACGCCAAACCGTCTGTTACGGCTTCCGCGTCCTCCGCCGCGCCCATGCCTCTTGTGCAAACTCGATGTCACCACCATCCATTGTGAACGCGGCAACTAACTTGGCCTGAACCCTATTTTTAAGGATTAGATACTGAACCGTCCGATCCGTCCGACACATAGACTCAATGATCCTCCAAGATCGCCCACTTTGTCAACCATTGGTGATAGACAGCACACGGTCGTCCTCGACCGATCGCCCATTTTGTCGACAATTGATGCGACAGCACCTCGATCGATCGTCCACTCAGTCGACAACTGGTTATCGACAACATACGGTCGTCCTTAACCGATCGTACGCTCATTTAGAGGAACGACAGCAAGGCTATCAGTGACCATAAGCGCTGCAGCACTCGACCGAAATTCTCGTCGTTCGCCCTCACAAATATTTTGGTCATCCGACCTCACCATTCGACCTCCCTGGCGATCAACCATTCGGCGCACTCCAAGGTCATCCGCCTTGGTCGACCAACAAGACCGAGTGTCGACCCTGACCGATCGACAAAAACTTCTTCATTGTCGTTCGACCATTTCCTGGTCGACCATCTCAAATAAGCCGCCACCTAGGTCGTCCACCTTGGTCGACAGCAACACCGAGCGACCATTTCCTGGTCGACCATCACGAATAAGCCACCACTTAGGTCGTCCACCTTGGTCGACAGCAAGACAGAGCGTCGACCGTTCGACAAAACCTTCCTCATCACCGTTCGACAATGTCCAAATCGACCATTCCGTGGCCACAAGCGTACCACTACTCGTCCGCCCGACCTCACCTTTTGTCGGTTCTTCATTCTCAAAATACTCCAGCATGCGGACGCTCGGCTCAATCAGTGTTCGGTCATTCGACCGAAATGATGCTCGGTGATTGAGCATCCCTGACGTTCGGCAGCTTGGCCTCAACCGTTCGGCCACCCGTCTCAATGACGTCCGGACACTTGGACTCAAACGTTCAAACCATCCGTCTCATCGGCGTTCGGCAACTTGGCCTTGACCGTTCGGCCTTTGTTATTGACGTTCGGTCTCTAGCGCTCGGTCATGCACGATCTCAACACTCAATCGTTCGGCCATTCGGTCTCACCGCCGTTCGGCAATATTCAGCATCAAGCGTCCAACCGGCGTCCTTAATAACGTTCGTCCGCTCGTCCTCAAGTCATTCGGTCATCCATGGCCTCGAACACACCAGCATTCGGTCATTCGACTAACCTGATGCTCGCCCATTGGTCCTCAATGACGTTCAGCGTCTTGGTCTTAACCGTTCGGCCAACAACCCTCATTGACGTTCGGAAAATCAGCATGAAGCGTTTCAGCATTCATTCTGACGGCCGTTCGGCCTAAAGCGTTCGACACTTCGCTCACCATTGACGTTCGGTCTCTACCGCTCGACCATATATCTACACGAGCACTCAAGCCCTGGGCCATTCGACCCCACTGATGATCAGCCAGTCGTACTCAATAACGTTCGTCCGCTTGACTCAGTTGTCCAGCTGTAGGTCTCAATGACGTTCGGCCGCCTGGCCTCCACCCTTTCGCCTCAGTCGTTCGGCGATTTGCGTCTCAAGGATTCCAGCATTCGTTTTCACGA
Source organism: Vigna angularis (assembly GCF_016808095.1). Classification (NCBI taxonomy): domain Eukaryota; kingdom Viridiplantae; phylum Streptophyta; class Magnoliopsida; order Fabales; family Fabaceae; genus Vigna; species Vigna angularis. The sequence goes on along the minus strand of NC_068973.1, from coordinate 16,745,402 downwards.
ACGCTCGACCTAAAGCGTCCAACACTCAGCCTAACGGACGTTCGACCACTCGGCCTCTACGGCTCGACCATCTATCGACACGACCGCTCTACCATGCGATCCTATTGACGTTCGACCGCCAGGTTTAAAACGCTCTGTATTTTTATATATTGTATATCTTATGCAGGTCACAGTAGACGGCCAATCGAAAACCGAGCGTTCTAAGGGATACACTCCCTCTGGTAGTTGTTCGCCCAAGAACACCCAGAACATCAACCGCTCGACAATCCATGTCCACGAGCGTTCTATGGGATACACTCTCTCTGGTCGTTGTTCGCCCAAGAACAACCCAGAACATCGGGATACACTCCCTCTGGCCGTTGTTCGCCCAAGAACACCCAGAACATCGGGATACACTCCCTCTGGTCGTTGTTCGCCCAAGAACACCCAGAACATCAACCGCTCGACAATCCATGTCCACGAGCGTTCTACGGGATACACTCCCTCTGGTAGTTGTTCGCCCAAGAACACCCAGAACATCAACCGCTCGACAATCCATGTCCACGAGCGTTCAAACAATCGGCCGTTCGGCCTCAAAGGTATTCGCCCTTTGATTTCAAGCGCTCGACAATGCACAACCACGAGCGTCCAAGCAGTCGGCCGTTCGGCCTCAAAGGTGTTCGCCCTTTGGTTTCAACCGCTCAACAACTCATGTGAACGAGCGTTCAAGCAGTCGGCCGTTCGGCCTCCAACCGCTCGACAATCCCGATGTACGAGCGTACAAGCAGTCGGCCGTTCGGCCTTAAAGGTGTTCGACCTTTGGTTTCAACCGCTCGACAACTCATGTGTACGAGCGTTCAAGCAGTCGGCCGTTCGGCCTCCAACCGCTCGACAATCCCGATGTACGAGCGTACAAGCAGTCGGCCGTTCGGCCTTAAAAGTGTTCGACCTTTGGTTTCAAACCGCTCGTCAATCCATGCGTACGAGCGTTCAACATTCGGCGGTTCGACCTCAAAGGTATTCGCATTTTGATTTGAACCGCTCGACCATACATAGCCACGAGCGTTCGAACATTCGGCCGTGCGACCTCAAAGACAGTCGTCCCCTTGGCTTCAACCGCTCGTCAATCTATGCCCACGAGCGCTCAAGTATTCGGCCGTTCGACGCTATTAATGTTGTCCATTCGGCCTCAATAACATTCGGCCTCACTCGTTCCATGAAGTCCGTGGCCTCAAGCATTCGGCCTCACTCGTTCCATTCGGCCTCACATGCCACTCGATCTCTACCGTCCGTGGCCTCAAGCATTCAGCTTCTGTGACCTTCGGCTATACAGCCTCTACCACTCGGCCATCTAGGTTCTCACGATTCGGCCTCGCTCGTTCCAACTTTTTTGCCGTTTGGCTTCACATCTTTTTTGGTCCTTCAAACTCTACCACTCGGTCATCCTTGGTTTGAAACGTTCAGACCACAGATGAGCAACAACCAGAAACACGCTCTCTAATACAGCGAATACAGCCTCCCTCAAACTCATAAGTCCTATAGTTACCACGTCCATAAAAACGGAACCGTTAACTCGGACTTGGGGGGCATGTTATGTAGTAAGATATTTATTACATAAAATATCTTAGATATTATATATATTACATAAAATATCTTAAAACGGTTAAGATATTTATAAAGCCACTAACCACATTTTTAGGTAAGGTGGTTATTTTTATTTTTCTTATAAATACAAGGACAGGGCAAAAGTTCAGGTACGTTCTCTTTATGTCTAGAGACCCAAAATAATATTTCAGAGCAGTATCATAATCACTCTCTTGAGAGCTGAGGCTCCATAACTCACATCTGACTTGAGTGTCGGAGTATCTTTACAGGTACCTCCCCCTCCTTTGACGAGTATGAACAACAACAATTGGAGAAGAGCAAGCGTCCCAGACAGCTAGGAGCAACAAAGACACACTGGAAAACATCTACACCGAAACATGAAGCATGATCCCTTAGACACGAACAACCAAATTATTCGACCTTGCCGTGGGGGGCAACCTACTTCGTTTAACCTCAGGGGCCCTTTCCTCTTCTAGAATGCCTCAAATGGATGATTAGGTGTAGAGAAAGTATTAGCTCTTCCATGAAAGTCTGTTCATATCTATATAATATATGTATTAAGTCTTCAAATGTTATTAGGGCATATTTTTTTAATGAAAAAAGACTTTTCATTAAATGTAAACTCGGATATGCACATGTTTCAAATTTTTATTAGATATATCTAAATATTTTACTTACTCTAAATCTGTAAACTTTTACTTTTTTTTTCTTTGGATAAAATGTACTTCATTATCTGACATTCCTTGTCTCTTATTATCTCTTTTGATGGATAAAGTAATATATCATTAGTAATCTTAACTAAGGTTCCAACCAAAAATAGGTTACCTTAAGTCGCATGAACTTAACAATTTGTTATTAAAACAATGTTTTACTGGATTGAGAACAAAAGTATATTCATAAATTATTATCTTTAAGTTCAATTCTAAGTAATATAATAAAATATTCATAGCCTTTAAATATTCTTTCCACCCATGATGTGGAACTAAAATGCTTATTCCAACAACAGTATTTTAATCCTAAATCAGTTATTGCCACCCATATTAGTAATTTTTCTCGAGACGTCTAAAAGAAATCACACGGTTTCCTTTAGAAAAATTGTATGTATAAAAAAAGTGTTACAACAAAACAATAATTGAAAGATGAGAAAGAAGTATATGTTAAATAAGAGTGTCAGTGTGATTTAAGATTAGGAAAAGCTATTTTGGACCACTGTTAAGACTTACATTGATAAGAACTTAAGATTGTGGACAACATTATAAATGCAACAAATTAGAAGTAAGAACACACCCTAACTCTATTTAGTGCCAGAACTATGAAATTCATCTTCATTGTCATCTTCACCCTGTCCCTCTGCATTGTATTCTTCTGATTCCGTTGTATCTTCATCTATCTGCCCTTGAAATGATGAAATATTGTTAGGGTTCACTTCTTCAAGACCAGCTTCTACATCTTGTAATCGGACTACTTCTTCAACTTCAATGACGTCATTAACATGTGACATTTCCTCCACTTGGTATGGCACATCGGCTTCTACATCATTCGAATCAATGCGACCTCTAGGCTTCGTTTTTATCGCAACACACCAACCTCGTTTGTCCGTGCGTGATGTAGGATATGGTACATAATACACTTGTTGTACATTATGTGCAATTATAAAAGGATCAAACAACACATATCTTTTATCCATTCGAATATCCACAATGCCATACTTTGAATCCACCCTTGTACCTACTCTCGATGGATCAAACCAATCACAATAAAATAATACAATTTTCTTTTCTGTGGTTGGTTAATTGTATTCCAACTCATAAATGTGTTTAATGACACCATAGAAATCATCTTGACCTCCTTCTGTTAGCCCTTTAACATGAACCCCACTATTTATTGTCTTCTTGCCCTGACTCCATGCATGGGTATGAAATTTGTATCCATTAGCAAAGAATGTGTGCTATTCCTTTACACACCTTAAAGGACCAAGTGATAAATCTCTAAGATGTTGGTTCCTCACAGTTAAAGGATCGTTATGAACCTACAACCATTCAGGATATGAAACTATTCAACAATGTAATGATTAAAGAATTAAGGAAGAAATGAATGTGTAAGAATGATAGGAACTCGTACTTTTTGCCTGAACCACAATGGGAAATTAGCATGTATGTATGTCGAACTGTTTGACTCAGATAGTTGATAGGTATGTAAGAATGAGCTGTCGACATGTACGACCAGATTAGATCAAAGACAATTAATTATATCAAATGAAAGAATTGGGAAATATAATTTATTTTGGGAGGCTTACTCAAGGTAAGGTTCAACTTCATTGCAATTGATCAATACATGAACATGAGCTGATCTCAATTCTTCATCACTTAACCAATGTGTTGATTCCCTCCCAGAATGACGGCCAGGTTGGTCAAACACTGATAATGTTGTCGTAAAGCTTTCTATTTGAATGTCTACTTCATTTCTACTGCTTTGTGGTGTTAACATGAAGTGTTTGAAATAGTGAGAACAAAAATGAGTTGTTTCTCTGTGCAAGTATGATGCACAAATAGATCCTTCAACCCTAGCTTTATTCTTTACTGAACGTTTAACATATCCCATGAACCTACAAATTTGAAACTGATGTGTTAGGGTTTTTGAATTATGCCTAGTAAATTGAACAAAAACATGTCATATTGTCACCTTTCAAATGGGTACATCCACCTATAGTGGACTGGTCCACCAAGTCGTACCTCATATGGAAGATGGATAGGGAGATGTTCCATAGAATCAAAGAATGAGGGAGGAAATATTCTCTCCATCTTGCAAAGAATGATTGGAATGTTTTCTTCCATCTTCGCTAGGTCATCCTTGTTCAATGTAGTAGAACACAAATCTCTAAAGAAATGACTTATCTCTGTAATGGGATTCAGAACATGAGACGGTAAAGAACTAAACGCTATAGGAAGTAAGCATTCCATAAACACATGGCAGTCATGACTTTTCATCCCAATGAGCTTTCCCCTATTCACATCAACACATCTTGACAAGTTAGAAGAATATTCATCAGGCATCCTAAGACCTTTTACCCAATGACAGACTTGTTTTGTTTGGTCTATTGAGAGTGTATAATTTGCTTTTGGCTTATACATGTTTCCATTGCTATGACATTTTAGCTCCAAATCTTTTCGTCTACAGTACAAAGCTATATCCATTCGGGCCTTCTCATTGTCTTTTGTCTTCCCCGCAACATTCATCACAGTATTAAAGATGTTGTCAAAGAAATTTTTTTCAATGTGCATGAAGTCAAGATTATGCCTTAACAAATTATCCTTCCAATAGGGTAGATCCCAAAAGATGCTTTTTTTCGTCCAATTATGCCACTCACCGTATCCATCAATTCTTGGTGCACCATTTTCAGTTATTTTAGGATAACCATTGATTCTATTCCAAACTTCTGGTCCCGTAAGATATGGTGGTGCGTCATCCATCTCCACTTCCCCCTTCTTGAAAGCATTCCTATTCCTCCTAAAAGCATGGTCATTCGGTAAAAACCTCCGATGGGAGTCAAACCATGAATTTTTTGCCCCATGATATAATCTAAAAGCCTTTGTATGCTCCATGCAATGTGGGCATGCCAGTTTACCATGAGTGCTCCAGCCGGACAACATACCATAAGCAGAAAAATCATTAATTGTCCACATTAGCATGGCCCTCAAAATAAAGTTTTATTTCCTTGAAATATCATATGTCATCACACCCGTCCACAGCTTCTTGAATTCGTCTATCAAGGGCTCTAAGTACACATCTATGCCAACCTTTGGATTGAATGGCCCGGGAATGAGACATGTCAAGAACATGTAAGGTTTAGACATGCACATTTCTGGAGGAAGATTATAAGGGGTCACAATAACTGGCCAACATGAATATGGTATATTTGATGCCTGTACATATGTGTTAAAACCGTCAGAGCATAAACCGAGTCGTATATTGCGTGGCTCGGTACCAAAGTCGGGATATACTCTATCAAAGTGCTTCCAAGCCTCTCCATCGCATGGATGACGCAAAACACCATTCGTCAACATGTTCTGATAGTGCCAAGTCATTTGTCCTGCAGTTTGTGTTGAGGCATACATTCTTTGTAGTCTAGGAATTAATGGCAAATAGAACATTGATTTCATAGGAACTTGCTTTGTAGTAGTTGCTCCCATGTTACGTGGTTGATATCTTGGCTTTCCACAAAATTTGCATTCAAGCAACGCACCATCATTCTTACCATATTCATTATCATAGAAGAGCATGCAACCATCCACGCAACAATCAATCCTCTGCGATTGTAATCCCAACTTTGATACACACTTTTTTGCTTCGTAGTAAGTTTTAGGCAAACCTGATTTGATGGGTGTTGCATCCATAACCATTTTTGCAATAAAATCTATGCATTGGTTAGGAATATTCCAATTTGACTTGCAAGCTAATAGTCTGACACACATTGATAATTTCGAATCTGATGCTCCTTCATACAACGGTTGGTTTGCATCCAACAAAGAATTAAAAAACCTTTGTGTTTCTTCATTCGGAGCCTCTTCAATGTTATTAGAAGTAGATGCTTGACATGACTCATTTTGCCTAAGAGCATCATGCACCATGTCTTCCATTGTTTGAAATTGGTTAATTTGACCACGTTCCGTCTCTACAGCCATCCAACTTTCATGATTCTGTACATCATCTTCTAGCATTCTTTCCCCATGATCCTCCCAAATGAAATAATTAGGCTTGAAACCGTTCTTGTAAAGGTGAACCTTCACAACTCCTTCGTGCAGAATCTTTGTACAATCGCACTTTAAACATGGACATCGAAGACCCCCGTCTCTACGATAACGTTCTTGTTCACAAGCTTTACTTATAAACTCTTCAACACCCAATACAAAAGACTCTTTCAAAGCACCTCTTCCTCTATGACACCTATCGTACATCCATGAACGATTTGGTTGAGCATCATCCATGTTCTGTACATAAATCGATTACAAAACAATTAGCCAATGGTTAATACACGTCTCCATATTAGGACACGTGCCCTATCAAATGGCTTCCTAAACAATAACCTAAATTAATTTAGGTCCTCTTCTTTGTACAATATCATAGAATGTTTTTCAACATTTCTCTATCTTAATACTTGTTTTGTACATGTAAATCACTATGTACAATATTATTGTTTTATATTAATCACTATGTACAATATTGTTTTAAGCTTTCAAGATAGAAGGATATTGGCCAACCTACAACGTTGAGCTAAAACTTTCACTACAACCAAGCATAGTTAAAGAAATATCAAATTACGGTAGATAGTGCTTGATGTGTTTAATTGTTTAGCTAAATAAGTTTTATTAAAAAATCAACATTTAAAGAACTAAATAACCCTCCTAATATGTTACATACAGTTGCATGAGCATACATTTGCAAAAGGACAATTATTTGAAGGTTTAGGTCTTACTAGGAGCCTTGGTTGATTGTCAAAATGAGTTGTTCTATACTGGATTGCAGGTACCGAGTGCAACTACAAAAGAAAGAACATCACATATCAATTTATAGTAAAGTAATAGAGGGGCAGTCAACTACAAAATTCTTAAGTCTAGGTAGGCTAAAATGTGCTTAATGAGTCAAAACATGTAAAATGCATGGAATGGGGTACTTCGGGGTTCAGACATCATTAAAGAAAGATAATAAAATGCTCAAAACAGTACTGGAATAAGACAAATGTAAAATCAGTGGTGATACCAAATTTGAGAGCAAACTAGTCAAAACTGGTGTTAACATCAAATGCTTAATATGATGCTAATTACATGCTAAAATGCAGAATTGGATAGAATGTGTAATGAATAAGAAAGGCCTAATTATATAGACGCATGTGAACCTAGAAAACAACTTAATCGATCAAATTCTGTAAAATGACTTAAAACTGTATAAACATGATACCAACATGAATCTAACATTAAACAAAAATGTTTCAATAATAAAATCCCTACTGGAATCAACAAAATAGATTAGGTAAAGCAGTCTAAATTGGTCTGATAGATGTGGGTTGCTCAAGTCCCTAAATTGGCACGTCAAATTAATAGATGTGGGTTGCTCAAATTAATATTGTAAGTAACCCTTCAGACTTGTTATCATCTCCATATGTGTTGTTACAAATATGGCATACTTTTAAGAAGAAATCTTTCAATAATATTTATACTAATTATTTACTTAATTATTTTTGTCTTGATATGTTTATTTTTTCAACTCTGTGCAGATACATTGTAACGGCTAGATACAAAATTAATAAATATCAAATATTAAAGTCACTATTAATTTCAAAGTCAAAATTTATTTAAATCATAAGACATACATATCACCTATATTATTAATTATACCATAATTACATAAAAAGTTTCCAGGCAGGATAAATAGAGTCTGTGACACTTTATTACAATTTTATATATATATACATATATATTTATTTATTTATGTACTATATTTTTCAATTAGTGAAATGAAATAGCAAAGAAATGGTATTTTTATATTTACTTAAAAGACATGGTCACGGGACACAGTGGGGTAAATAAAAAAAAATACAGTTTTGATTCCCAAGTATTGAATTTTGTTATTATCTAAAATTATATTTGACGCAACCACAACAATAAGTTAACACATAGCCTCATTCTCTTTTTCACCTTCATTTTATTTATTTATATTTATACAACCAGTGAAATTACAACCACCAAATCCTAAAACCTGCAGTTTTTGAAATCCACCTGGCTCTATTATGTTCACATCTTGAGGTATCATTTCGTTGAAAAAATTCTTGGAGAGCATAAGGGTACTGAGGTTTTTGAGCCCCCTGAGTATTGTCAGAGCCCCAGTAACATTCCTCAACTTGTTAGTAGAAATTGATAGGAAAGACAAAGACTCTAGTTCAAGTATCCTGGGAGAAATCTCTCCCTCAAGCTGATTAGATGCAAACCTCACAGCTGAAAGTGATTTGCATGCATAAAGGGTTGGTGGTAAACCACCGATAAAATAATTGTTGCCAAGATCAAGTGTAGTAAGGCTGAGGAATCCTGAGAAATTGAATGCAGAGATATTTCCCTCCAAGAGATTGACCCTTAAATTCAACACCACAAGATTGACACAGTTCATTAGAGACGGGGGCATACTACCTGTCAAATTGTTGACATGAAGGAGTAGCCGTTCCAACTTGGAGAGTTTACCAATTTCACGGGGGATGAAACCTGTGAAATGATTGGAGTAGAGCTCCAAAACTGTGAGGTTGGTAAGGCCAACTATACCATCGCCAATTGTTCTAGTGAGTCTATTGAGGGGCAATGAGATTTCTGTGAGAGAAACAACATCAAAAAGATCACTTAGAATAGGCCCTGACAGAAAATTGAAGCTTGCTCTAAATCTCTCCAGCTTGGAACATGCTCCAAGTCCAAGCTGAATGGCACCATCAAAATCATTGGAGGAATAATCCAAGAATCTGAGAGAGGAGGAGTTACGGTCATTAATGCAAAAGAGGGAAGTGGGAATATGACCTATGAAGCTGTTATTACTAACAGTCAAAGACACCAAACTTCCTCCAGCTGCAGCAGCTGCCAAGTTCTCGAGCAAAGAATTTGGAAGTGTCCCGTTGAAAAAGTTGTTGGACAAATCCAGCTCCTGGATAGCAGCACCACTGCTATTTTTGCCACTGTTATCAATCCCAAAAGGTGGCAATTCACCAGACAGATGATTGTAGCTCAAATCAAGAACCACCAAGTGACTGAGCAATGAATAAAGCTGGTGCTGGAGACCACCAGATAATCTGTTATGGGAGAGATTAAGGTGAGAGAGAGAAGAAAGGTTTGTGAGAGAGGGGGAGATGAAGCCAGTGAGGCCTCTAGAAGGTAGCAAAAGATGTGTGACTCTAAGATCCCCATCACAAGTAATGCCTTCCCAAGCACAACAGTCAAGAGAATCAGACCAATTGAGAGAAGGAAAAGGTGGAGAGGTGGATATGTTCCCAGAGAAAGCCAAAAGGGAGAGTTTATCAATCTGACTACAAGAGGAAACATGAACAACAAACAAGGAGAAGAGGAATAAGGGGACTATGATAGAGACCATGAAGTTGGAAACCATGTAAGAATTGTAAAGGGAATATGCAGAGGAAGATGAAGATGGTGATGGCATGAGAAAAACTGAGAGAATGGAGTGTTTGAAGTGATGGTTGGTCATGAGAGAGTGGAAATGAGAAAGAAGAGGAGGAGGGGGACATAAGGGGGTGAAGAACCAATGTAAGAAGAGATAGTTGGGGTGGCATGGGAGCAAGGAAGACCATGACCATCCATTGACAAGGGAAGCAAAATGAAGGGTGGGAGAGAGAGAGAGACAAAGTGGAAGGGTGACGTTGACAACTGGGGATTTAGATATACATACACATAGATAATATTTAGATTTTAATTATCATTACCACTGTAACAACTCATTGCAGTTCATAGTAAATATAATTCATCTGGTGTTTATGTTTATTTTGAAAAACTGTGAATTAAGCAAGAAAAGAAAAGAAAGATTTTTGATATAGTTGTTGTTCTACTATTGATCTTAAAGAAAGTAGAAAATAGTTGTTCAGTTGTTATATTATATAGAGGTTGCAGACACAACAGTTTTCTTAGTTCTCACATTTTGCAAGAATTCTCATTGTATTCAAATTAAGAAAAAGGTATCTTACATCAAGGAAACAATAGTCTGCTTCTTTGATTTCCAAGAGATCAATGAAGAGTCAACAAAAACTCAAAAGCCAATGATAGACCTTCTGGTATCCAAACAGCAAGCTCATCTGAATTGGCAAAGGCCGAGAGTCTAAGGTCTGATGAAGCAAAGAAGAACAAGCCATGAGCAGGGGATCCATTGAGGTAATGAAAGATTCTTTGAGCAGCATTGTAATAAGTATCAAGAGGTTTGCATAGAAATTGGCTGAGTTGTTGTACACATAATCAATATCTTGCTTGATGATGGTGAGGTGCAAAAGTTTGCCAACTAACTGCCAGTAACCAGCAGCATTAGATAAAAGTTGTCCATGATTTGCTATAAGTTTAATAGAAGGATCAGAAGGAGTGTTAGTAGGTTTAGAACCAATCAAACCACTGTCATCGAGAAGTTCAAGAATATATTTTCTCTTATTCATGTGAATTCCAGATTTGGACCTTGCAATTTCAAGACCGAGAAAGTATCTTAAAGATCCTAGGTCTTTGATTTTAAATTTGGTATCTAAGATGTGCTTAAGATGATTAATTTCTGCCATATCATTGCTAATTAAAACAATATCATCCACCTAAACAAATAATGCAGTAAAAGAAGTAGAAGCAGATTTGACAAACAAAGCTTGATCTGCAGAAGATTATTCGTAATTAAGAGAAAGAAGAGTAGTAGATAAGGTACTATGCCATTGTCAACAAAGGGGAAGTAAACTAGGAGGAGGGACAAGATGAATTGGCAAAAGCTAGGCTTTTAGATGATGACATTTTCCTGGGTAAAGTTATAGATAAACCTAGTAAATTCATGAAGGGACAGATAAAGAGGACAAGGATGTTTTTTGATGAGGCAGAGAAAGGAGTTGCAGAGCTAAACCCTGCTAGCAGGTGGCTAGTGTGGGCATCCACAAAGTCAGTTCAACTAACATGCACACTAACTACAACAAAATCTATCTAAGGGTAATCTAAAAATCCACTAAGTTGTATAAAACAACTTTTAATGTTCATCTAACAAAACTAAGAAGTACTTCTTTTGGTGAAATTCAAATCAAATTTAGAATGAAAAGCCAAACAATTTAAACTACTACTAAACTAAGTGAGTGAAATCTATCAATTTAAGACACTACACTAATAATGGTCTAAAAACAACTAATTAGCACAGGAAGTGTTGATTCAAGATCTACTAAAGTAGTATATATGACCTTTTATCAGATTTCAATAACAACCAATAAAAACAAATCGAAATCTAAGAAATTCAGACTTACCAAGTGCAGAAGGCAATTGCAGCACGAGCTTATCTCTTCCACTTCCAAGAAACCAACCTAGGGTTTCCAAAATTGCAATTTCAAACCTCCAAACAACAACGACCAAAAATAGGTCAATGTAACAACACCCAGAGAAAAGAAAACTAAAATAAACCTCAAATCTAAGCGATTCAAACTTACAACGAGCAGGAGGCAACCACAACTCGAGCTTCCAGTTCGAAGAAACCAACCTAGGGTTTCCAAAGTCGCGATATTAAACCTCCAAACAGTAATGACCAAAAATAGGTCAATGTAACAACAAAAAGAGAAAATGAAAATAGAAATTAACCTCAAACCTTGGCTTACTCACCGCGTTCGACAGATGAAATCTGAATCCACACAACTCGCGATGGCAAAACACACGACCAAACACTGATGCGGAAGAAAGGAGTCGAAGACAGAGAGGGAGAATAGAAGAGGTGCGGGACTGACAGTGAAGAAGTTCAATGCAGAAGAGGTGCGAGAATGAAGGTTCGCGAAGAGGGAGAGGTTCGGGAATGAAAGTTCAGTGCAGAAATTTTTAATTCTTTTTCAAAGAATGAATTTTTTTCGAGAGTGAGAGCGGGGAAATTTTTTTCAATTAAATTTTTAATTCTTTTTTTCCAACAGCCGTATATAATATCAGTACGTAAATTTTTGTCAGCTTACATATGCATATTAGATACGAATCAATCCCTATAAAGCATCCCGCGCAAAAGCGCCAAAATTACATACAACACTTATATACGAATTTTCAGTATATAACGATTTCTTCAATTATATACGGATTTATCCGTATATAACGGGTTTCCCAATATCCGTATAAAATATTCGTATATAATACGTTTATTACATACCGATTTAATTCGTATATAATTATCCGTATATAACTGGCTATTTTCTTGTAGTGATTGACGCTCAGCTATAGTGTTGGCCCTCAGCGGTGACTGCGGGACTTCGGAATGCTGCTCAACAGTAAAATTAGCGCTCAACGGTGACTGTGGCTCTTCTTTTGTGCACTTTCACTTCCTTTCCTGAGTCCAGCTCCTTACTACTTCAACTTCTTTTATCTAATTCATCTTAATTCCTGCGAAAACAAGGAAACCAAGCATAAAACCCATCCAACTCTCTTATCTCCAAAACTTAAGCAGCATGATTCCAAGCTAAAGGTTGTTTTTAAGGTCAAAATTAAGTATAAAAATAACATTTTTTCAACTGTTATCACATACGCACCATGAGCATGATAAATTAATTGCTCAATTGAAAGACATGTCGGAAAGAATTGCACGAATGAAAAATGAGATGCTTCGAAAAAATGGCACACCAAATACTACTGAAGAAGCTAATATTAATAGTGGCCAAGGGAGTTGCACATTGTCATCAAATAGTTTTCCCGAGGTAACTAACTTATCTACATTACTTTCATTATTACTTTTATTTGCATACTTTAAACTTTTATAGAAATCACATTGAAGATTGTCTTATAATTATGTTTTATAATGTAGGGGGTCTCAAGTTGTAAATTGTTTACATTATCACCATCACTTTGCTTGGTTGCCCATGGAAAATTGCATAATTTTAAAAGTGATACACTACATGGTAGACCTCTACCTAAGGGACATGTCAAAGTTAGTATAGATATTGCTTTGGAGCCAAATGTATCCTTGCCTATACCAATTGATGATGATGGCATGATGACAATAGGACAAGCAATAGGTACATTTGTGGCATGACCAATGAATTTCATACAGATTAGTGATGAGGTATGTTTATACAATTGTATTCATTCATATTTATGAACATATTTAATCTATTGCCTAACTTGTTTAATTGATGATGTTTTAGGATTCTACTCAACCTAAAAAGAAAAAGATGAATAAAACAAATGAATCTGTCGCACCTAAAAAGAAATGTCAAGGGAAAATGCCCTTTTAACATACTCCTCGTAAACTGTTTCATCCCAATCTTTCTGAATGGTGCAATTGTCTCTCTTCATACATGAAACTAAAGCCATTAGAGTCACTTCCTCCAATACAAATGGACAAAAACATATTTGGACTAGATAATCATAAAGAAATCGTTAATGCAGAAATTATTGAAGAAGTTACTAACTATGCATGGCTAGGTGCAACTACAATTTCTATATATATTGGGTAAAACATATTCTACAGTTTATTATTAACTTCATTATTAGATTGACACCTTATCATATTGCTAATACATTCTTATATTTTTCTTTGATAAGGTACCTATATCAAAACTTTGTTAAGCCAAATGATAAGGCGTTCTTTTTTTTATCACCCCAAATCACAACACATGAGCTACCAATGAAAGACAAAATGCAAAAAATAGTTACTCTTTTTCTTGATAATGAGGTGATTGATAAGTTTGTTCTTGCACCTATTAATACCGGGTAATACTTTACTTTACAACTTTATCAACAATGTATTATTTTAAAAGTTAGATGTACGAATTCTAATTTTGTTGATTCATTTCAAATTGTAGCCAACATTGGGTCTTGCTAGGAATCAATCTTAAACTGGAAATAATTCATTATCTTGACCCAATAGCGGTAGACATTAATATGAGGCAAGATTTGAAGAAATTGTTGGACATGTAAGAATATACATGTTGTATACTTTTACTTGTCATATTCGTATACTTTTAGTTGTACTGTTTTTACTTATACATGCTTTAATTTTATTCATTCACTAGGGTTATACAAACCTATCGAGCTCAAACAGGAAACCTGGTTTCAAAATCTAAGTCAAACAATATCAAGTGGACAACAATTAAGGTACATTACTCTAGTATGTTTTGTGTAGTATAGTCTTGATTGTGATAATTAAATTGTTGAATGACCTCATGTGACCTTTTACTTCACATTATGGTTGCTTGTACTGTACTGTTTAGGTGAATAACTTGTATTCTTGAATGTTGAAGACTTATTTCCTTATTGCATGGTAATAGTTAGTTAAATAACATGTATTATTGTGAAACTGGTTGGAGGAGTATATGGTTGTTATGAAAGCATAAATTTTTATTAAGAGTTTAAACTTGTATATGGTATATAGTTATTTGTTATTATGCACTGAACCTGTTTGGAGTATACTAGAGTTTTGAATCTTTTTTATGTTCAAAATATAAAAATGCTTTTTAATTTTGGAATTCTAGTGTCCAAGACAACCCAACGACAATGATTGTGGGTATTACGTGTGTCAATATATGAAGGAAATTATTACATGCTGTGAAGGAGGAACAATTCCAACTAATGTAAGTTATCTTTATCGTCATAATTAATTTGTAGTAATATTTAATTAACTAATTCTATATTATTTCTCTTTCTTGCAGTATTTTTCTAGTTGCAGATGTCAACAATATCATGAAAGTCAAATCATTGAAGTTAGAGAAAATTGGTGTTTACATGTAATTAGTACATGCTTATAGGTTATGTTAGAGTGATGTACATGCTTATAAGTATTGATAGGATATATATGTTATGGTTGTATATATTATCTTATAAAGCAATATTATGTCATGACACGTACTAGATGACTTAACGATTAACTTTTGAAATATTAGTGTGCCAATAATTTTTGTTCATATTAATGAACATTCTTTTTGAGACATTTGTCATATTTTTCTCAATATTTTATATTTTTTTGTATATAATAGAACCAATATTTTATATTTTATTCTAAAATTCATTATTTTTTTAAAAAAAATTTGAACCAATAGATAACGCTTCTTTAAAGAAGTGTTATCTATTGTCAGCAACAATAGATAGCGCTTCTTTAAAGAAACACTATCTTTTGTCAGTCACCAATAGATAGCGCTTCTTTAAAGAAGTGCTATCTATTGTGGATGAGAATAAATAGCGCTTTTTTTAGAAGCGTTATCTATTAATAGATAGCGCATGCATAGATAGTGCTTAAAAAACACTATGATAATAAAAAAAAGCGCTGTCTATGCACTTTTTTGTAGTAGTGCAAATACGATAGGTGGGAACCAAATACAACCATCCTTGCATTTCTTCTCCTCATTGGAACCGAATACTCCAAGATGGAACTGAGTAACACCTTCTTCAACTCCTTCAACCTTTGATCTTCATGGTCTTCTTGTTCAACAGGTCTTCATCTTTGTATTTAGCCATCAACCTTCATTATCTCCAACCAAACATTCCTCCAACCTGGAAAAAAACACAACTTCACACAAAAAGAATGACTAACCTTGTCTTCACACAAAAACAATTCAATCATACTGAATTACTCGATCCTCAATCCTTGAACTTCGATCATCGATCCTTGATCTCTAACCCTTGATGTCATCACTAACATCTCACATGCTATTGGACATTTGTAGCCTCCCCTATTGGACATTTGTAGCCTCCCCTACAGATCATCTCCTTCCAATGCACACAAGGCAAAAGGAAGCACCTATCCACAAATAGAACTAAGATTTACGAGGTACAACAAGTAGACTTATCCTCCACTCTCATGCTCATCAATCACATACTCAGGTACATCCTAACCCTAACTCATGTTCCACTCTCAACCACAAGTCAAACAAACTCTAAAAATAACCACTAACCTCAATCTTTGATTATCATCATGTTCCACAGCTCTTCAGGCTTGGTTCACGTCCCTTCTTCATCAAATTCGCCATTTTTCACCAAAATGCACTATGATAATCGATTATCTTAGTGAAATTTACCCAGAAACATCACACATGAAGGAATAATCGATTATCATCACAATCATTGATTATTTCTAAAACCACTATCTCAAAACCAACGCGTAGATAATTGATTAAACTAATGAGAATCGATTAGTGTCGAATCAAAACACATCCTGAAGATGATTCAAGCATTCAAACATACATACATCAACCCTAGATTAGGTGGAAACATAGTTAACACATTATACATGCATTCAAGCATCACACACCCATGTAAACATACTCAAACACATATAATACA
The DNA here is from genome assembly GCF_016808095.1 of Vigna angularis. Lineage (NCBI taxonomy): Eukaryota > Viridiplantae > Streptophyta > Magnoliopsida > Fabales > Fabaceae > Vigna > Vigna angularis. The sequence goes on along the minus strand of NC_068973.1, from coordinate 16,728,810 downwards.
TCACTTGAATCATCCAGATCCAATCATTGACATATTATATCTCCAATAATAGGGTACAAAAGAGTCTCCGATAAAAACACCAAAAAGGGTTTTCAATTAGCTAAACTAACTAAGCATAATGCTTACAAATGAAAACCAAGAAGATGAAAATCTCCAAAACAGAACTTTTGATGTGAGACTGTTTTCTCACAAACGAACCCACTATCCAAAAATCAGCCTGATCCAACGGTGAAAAGTTTCACAATGATGAAAACACAAGTGTAGATTTTATGAAATTCTTCAAAACAAAGCTTCTGATGCGAGACTATTTTCTCCAAAATTAGAACTCTGATTGACAATCTGAACGGTCAAATGAAGAACCATACGAAAACACTAGTGCAACGTTTATGTTATGCGAGAATGACTTGGGTTTTCACTCTCTTCAAATGAATATAATGTGCTCTACTAATTTGACCCATATCCACTAAAATAAAGTGAGACATAATGGTCCACAATATTTGGCATATTCTCCATATAAGAATGGAGCCCTATAACCCAACACTTTTAACATATATTTGCATGGAAATCCCCATGCATCATAACTTTGTTCTCCCTTAGCATCAAACCCTTTGTTGGGATAACACAACAAAACATACATAATACATTCATAGGGAAAATTCATCACAAATATTACATAAACCTTATGCTCATTCATAGATAAACTCTTACCCAACAATAACAACGGGTAATCATAATCATATACTCATGTATCAAAACAAGGATTACTAATCAAGATAATCAAGAACAAACATAACATAGAACCATAAACAAACAAAGTCAAGCTTCCCCATACCTTGGCCAATCATAAGGCTTTATCTATAACTCTAAAACACCACCAATCTTCCTTTACACTAAGAGTTTCCCATCTATCTTTTCTTCTCCCAAAACGCCAATCTCCTCTCTTCCTCCATTTTCTCTCTTTGATTTAGAGTTTTTAAGGTTTCTAAACACCAAACCAACCGTTAATTAATTTCTACACCAATTAAATAAAGATTAAAGACCCTTTTGCCCCTAGGAAAAAATATAAAAATAAAGAAATAACATAATAATTATATTTTTAAAAAATATACACTCAAGAACACTAATTTCCAAATAAAAACCCAAAGTCTCAAAACCACTTTATTTTTAAAACCCCTATTTTCCCAGATCTTACATTCACCCCTCCTCAAGAGAATTTTCGTCCCCGAAAATTCCAATCACCCCTAAACATAGATAATGCTAAACTTCATAAACTCCTCCAAGATTACATAAAATTTTAGGCACATAATTTTGATAATACAATAACAACAATAATTCCTGAACAAATCAAAAGAACAGAACAACAAACTTCTTAATGTATTTTACATCATACAAAACAAAACCACAATCTATGCACAACTATAAATAGCAAGAAAATTCTACGTATATTCTCATCATCAAACAATAAACTACAAAGATTCACCATAAAACTAAACCAATTCTAGAACAATTTACATATAGATCCCCAAACCATAAATATTCCTACTTAACAACCACCTATAATTCATAAAAAAAATTCATTAACGTGGCATCATGTACAAGTTTTAGCACCTAATTACAAATTGATCATGCTTACATTATTCATCCAAACAATATTTCAAACAACCATTTGTAACCCAAGGCACACTATTATGCTTCAACTGGATTAAAACAATCTTTGACTTAAACATTGTACAATCAAAGCCTACACTCATATACTTGAATATGTTGCAATCATATTTAACAGGAAAAATACATCATTCTCAATTGCCATAACTCATACTAGCATGAATCACCTATAATGCATAATGAATCTAGTACCACAATCAATATCACTTTATCATACTCGAACACACTAACACAATCCTTCATCCAAAGTATTTTAATTTCACAGTGAGTACACTATTTAAATACCTCGTAGTCATTTACTAATATGCAACAAATAAACTAATCCAATTACAATTATTTACAATATAAAGTACGTAAGAGAAAACAAGATACAATTACCATCACATCATTTGGTTAAAGCCTTGTTCACTACTTGGGTACATCACAAAAGACCATACAATAACCCATAATCTTGCAACACACCAACAATGATGCAAATCCATATGTACCTTTTGTAAAATAACACAATAACCAAATGTAAATCCTAGCATTTTGTAAAACACCCATTACTATTTTCACATCACCACAAACACGATTTATAATATGGTAGCTTTAGACTAATACCCTAATTAATACACTTACGCACATTAATGATCAAAACCATACATCCTATACTACTAGCTTCACGTGAATGCCGCTCTGGTGCCTACCCATCTGAACTGAATGAACTAACTCTACAAGAGCAATGAACCTGAAAGAAAAACACCCTTGCAAACCCTCTATTCATAGGTTTTCTCCTTATACAACCCTGGCTGTAGTTCTAAATTGTTACTACCTAAATATAATAGGTCTTATATAATTGCATAAATGGAGATAAATATAATAACCTTAATATTTTAAGAGCAGAAAATTAATAATAATGACAAAATCAAATAATAATGACAAGAGCATATTGCGACAATAGTTAAAAACGATAGCATAGTAATCATGTATCCAATAAACTATGACTAAAATAAAATTACAAATAAAATCCTTATATTTTTTATCCAATAAAACTCTTCATAAACATAAATCTTTCCATTCTTTATTCTTTCACTTAAGCTTTCCATGTGTATTATCCCATATCAAATTTATTTCTTCCATTAAGAGTTGGAGTCTTCATTTTCTTCATGATGCATGTGCTCTCTTTCTTCTTGATGGACCTCTCTAGTGTTTTTGACCACTTGTTTTTCATTATGGCCGACCTCTTCTTCACCTTAATCAACATGACTGATCTTTTCTTTGCTCTGACCGACTTGTTTTTTGCTTCGTCTGATTTCTCAATAACCTCAACTAACTTACTTTTTCCTTGGTTGACCTCTCAGCACCCTTGGTTGATCTCTCAATAACATTGGTCGACTTCCCAATGACCTTATTAGCCTCTTAATCATCTTGCCTGACCTCTCAACCATCTTCTCCCAATCATTTTTTATTGCTTTCACAATTTGACTCATCAGTGGTGACTTTGTTATGATGGCGATTGTCCTTGCTTACATTGGTAAGCTCTTGTTTCAAGTTGTTCAGTGCCAACTCATTCCATAAATGGTTCTCCATATTATGATGGTGATCCGCCACTAAAGGTCCCATCTTTTATTGATGGCAATCTAGTCCTTGTAGTTTATCGTATTCTACCATTGTGGAGCACCATCCGTTGTACTCTATCGTAGTTTGTCATTTTCAACCAATCTTGGTTGTCATCCACTATTGATGGTAATCTCCTTTGTCAAAGTCATCTTAGTTGAATTTTTGCAGTTATCCACCGTCTTCCAATATAATTCTTCATAGTTTTTAGGATTTCTCTCTCTTATTCGTCCATGACTTCTTTCGCTGTTGTCTCTTTTGTTAGTCTTTCGTCGATCTCTTTCACACTTTTTATCAATTGGATGTCAATAATGCATTTGTCAATGGCAATTTGCAAAAAGAGATTTATATGGAACAACCTCAAAGATTTGTTGCTCAAGTGGAGTCTTTTGGGTTGATATTTCATCTTCTATGTCATCTTCGCAAATCATTAACAATTTGGTGTCATTAGAGTGTAGAAACAAATATTTTCACTAAGTTTTTATTGATTATATTAGTAACAAGTTTGGTACATATAATTTATATACACCAACGCTAGAAAGAATATACATATATATACATACATATATATATATATATATATATATATATATATATATATATATATATATATATATATATATATATATATATATATATTATCTTTGCCACCAATGCTTGTAGATGGTGATACATGGTGTGTCATGTATTGGGCTCCAGGTATAAACTAAGTTCCTTTCGCAATTGATCTCTTCTCTTTGTAACTTGTTTGAGAGTTAAATAACTGATGTAAACCACAATTTGTGCATAATATTTGTGGATGCAATGATGCACAAATGTATGATTGCAATGGATGCAATGGAGTTAAATATTGAACAAGATACTTTCCTTTGTCCCCACTTGTGTAAAAACATGGATGAAATAAAATTGCAGGATAAGCTTGAGATTAAAAAATAGAGAGAGAAGTTTAAGGCACAAAGAGAAGGTAAAAGAACATAGAAAAATAGAACAGAATGAGGAACCAAGATTAAAAAAAAATTAAAAACACTCTACTGCCTCGGTTGTCTGTGAGCCGAGGAAAAATCCGAACCTTTTTTACTCGGTTCAAAACCGAGGCAAAAAACTTATTCCTTTTTACTTCGCCTGTATATGCTTCGGTTTTAGAATCGGTGCCTATAAGCGAAAACAACCGCTGTCATTTCCCTTGACTGCACTAGTGCACAATTGGTTCTCCACATTACGATGGTGATCCGCCACTAATGGCCTTATTCGTTATTGATGACAATCTAGTCCTTATAGTTTATCGTTGTCTACCCCAGTAGGGCACCATCTGTTGTTGATAACAACCTACTCTATCGTAGTTTGTCTTTTTCAACCACAGTTGGTTGTCGCATCCCCTACTGATTGTAATCTCCTTTGCCAAAGTCATCTTAGTTGAAGTTTTACAATTATCCACCGTCGTCCAATATTATTCTCTATAGTTTTTAGGATTTCTCCCTCTTGTTCGTCCATGACTTCTTTCGCTATTGTTTGTTCTGACATCCCTTCTGTCACCATTGTGTTTGTTTGTTGTTCGTCGATCTTTGTTCAAACTCTTTATCAACTAAATATCAATAATGCATTCCTCAACGACGATTTGAAAAAAGATATTTATATGAAGCAACCTCAAAGATTTGTTGCTCAAGTGGAGTCTTCTGGGTTAATATTTCGTCTTCTATGTCATCTTCACAAATCATTAAGAATTTGGTGTCACTCGAGTGTAGAAACAAATATTTTCACTAGGTTTTTATTGATTATATTAGTAACAAGTTTGGTATATATAATTTATATACACCAGCGCTAGAACGAATATATATATATATATATATATATATATATATATATATATATATATATATATATATATATATATATATATATATATATTATCTTTGCCACTAATGCTTGTAGATGGTGATACATGGTTTGTCATGCAGAGTTGAGCTCCAAGTATAAACTAAGTTCATTTCATAATTGATCTCTTCTCTTTGTAACTCGTTTGAGAGTTAAATAACTGAGGTAAACCACAATTTGTGCAGAATGTTTGTGGATGCAATGATGCACAAATGTGTGATTGTGATTGATGCATGGAGTTAAATATTGAACAAGACACTTTCCTTTGCCCCCACTTTTGTAAAAACATGGATGAAATAAAATTGCAGGATAAGCTTGAGATTAAAAATTAGAGAGAGAAGTTTAAGGTACAAAGAGAAGGAAAAGAGAAAGTAAAAGAACATAGAAAAATAGAACAGAATGAGGAACCAAGATTAAAAAAAATTAAAAAACACTCTACTGCCTCGGTTGTCTGTGAACCAAGGCAGAATCCGAACCTTTTTTACTCGGTTCAGAACCGAGGCAAAAGGCTTGTTCCTTTTTACCTCGCCTGTATATGCCTCCGTTTCAGAATCGGTGCCTATAATCGAAAACAACCGCTGTCATTTCCCTTGACTGCTTTAGTGCACAATTGGTTCTGCACATTACGATGGTGATCCGCCACTAATGGCCTTATTCGTTATTGATGACAATCTAGTCCTTATAGTTTATCGTTGTCTACCCCAGTAGGGCACCATCTGTTGTTGATAACAACCTACTCTATCGTAGTTTGTCATTTTCAACCACAGTTGGTTGTCGCGTCCCCTACTGATTGTAATCTCCTTTGCCAAAGTCATCTTAGTTGAAGTTTTACAGTTATCCACCGTCGTCCAATATTATTCCCCATAGTTTTTAGGATTTCTCCCTCTTGTTCGTCCATGACTTCTTTCGCTGGTGTCTGTTCTGACATTCGTTCTATCACCATTGTGTTTGTTTGTTGTTCGTCGATCTCTGTTCGCACTCTTTATCAACTAAATGTGAATAATGCATTCCTCAACGACGATTTGAAAAAAGATATTTATATAAAACAACCTCAAAGATTTGTTGCTCAAGTGGAGTCTTTTGGGTTAATATTTCGTCTTCTATGTCATCTTCACAAATCATTAAGAATTTGGTGTCACTCGAGTATAGAAACATATATTTTCACTAAGTCTTTGTTAATTATATTAGTAACAAGTTTTGGTACATACAATTTGTATGCACCAGCATGAAAGAATATTACTCGAGTGACACCAACATAGTAATATTTTGAATTTATTATTATTTCTTATTTTTATCTTTAATTAATTTATTATTATTTCTTATTTGTTATATTTTGAATTTAATCCATATTTTTTCTATTATAAATAGAGTACATTCAACACAAAAACATTAGTCTCATACATAATTTTTCATTATATTCAACAATAAATCATTATAAAATATATATTTCTCTTTTACATATATTTTCTTTTAAAAATTAATTTATGTGAATATATAATAAAAGAATTTATTGAAAAATGTAAAATTTGAAATTAGAAAACGTTTAAAACAATTAAACATAATATATATATATATATATATTATGTATATACGACAAAGTTACTAGATGTTAGAATCCTACTAAAGAGTTTTCAACAACTGATACGTGTCTTTTTGCATGCATGCACACTTGGATTCATATTCCGTATGATCGCACGCACAACTTAAACCAGGACAATTAGTCATAAGGTCACATGAAGAGTGATGACAAAACTTCGTGCAGCTCGAGTGTCGTACAATCAATATTTTAATCATAAAAAATCTGTTCAAGAGAACACAGTAATGCCTATAAATTACTACATGCATGAAGAGTCTATAACACATCACAAAACTCATAAGAAAAAATCTGCAAAATTAAAGAATGGCTTATGCTAGGCTTGCTCCTTTGGCTCTCTACTTGCTCGCCACATCCAGTACGTAGCATTTCTTTCTTCTTAACCTTTTTTCATCATTTCTTGATATTTGTTTCAGAACTACACAAAATTATATATCGTGTTCGTTTGTTCTGACTTTGAAATATCATTGTTAGTAATGTTTCCGATGAAGAAGATAGAAGCAGCAGACTGTTCAGGTGCTTGTTCACCGTTTCAGATGCCACCGTGCGGGTCAACTGATTGTCTCTGCATCCCTGCTGGACTATTATTTGTTGGTTACTGCACTTATCCAAGTGGACTTTCATCTGTGGCGAAGATGATAGACGAACATCCGAACCTATGTCAATCTGATGATGAATGCATGAAGAAAGGAAGTGGGAACTTCTGTGCTCGTTATCCAAATAACTACATGGATTATGGTTGGTGCTTTGACTCTGATTCTGAAGCTCTTAAAGGGTTCTTGGCCATGCCTGCAGCAATCACCAAGTAATATGCGTATGCTGTGATGCATCTAGTATACTACTTCTATAAAAGAAAGCTTTTGATGCATCTACTTCTATTATTAAAAAGGGTGTTCTATCCAACACGTAGTTGCTGACTGTAGACTCCTGGAACATGAGTTAATAAACAAAAAGGTTCTGATGTATTCATTTCTTGTTTATAGATAAGAAAAAAAGAGACAAATGGTTACCATCAAGAAAAGGAAAATGGGTACATTGGGTACTTAAAATTACTGAACCTTAGTAGATGAACAAGAAACAATTCAACAGAATAATCAATCTCAATCACATTCTTGAATTAGTCAACCGTCGCCTGTACTACAAAACCGTGTTTAAAAACATTGGCTTCTACCCACCAAAGTAAAAGTTAGACGCACTGTGAACATTTTAATTAGTGTTTTTAAAACAGGTCACACGTTCAGGGTCAGGCTTACTTGGATTTGTGGGTTAAACGCAATTTAAAGCACATCACATATCAAACGCAACTTAATTATAAATTTATTTTTTAATTCCAAAAATAATAACATTTTTCCTAATGCAAATAGTTTAAAATAATGTTAAAATTAACACACAATTCAAAATAAAAAATACAATATTATCTAAATAAAATCTAAAATCATTTTAAATTCCAAATATAATATAAAAGTAAATACAAAAGGAAAAATAAATCATCATTTTTGTGTCATATATATAAACGATTAGATTATTAAATGAATAAATATATAATATTTTATTCTTTTAAAACATTTATTTTACCTATCTACAATACATCATAAAAAAGAATGGATTAAATACGAGTCAGTCGAGTTTTTAATAAACCAATTTTAAAATTAGTCTATATTAAAATTTTAATTTTTTTTAATCAACTTGTTTTAGATCTAAATCCCTGGTAGATTATTTTAGTTCGAATATTCTAATCCATTTTGATTTTAATCCGAAAAGTATATTGTAATCTTGGAGATTTATATCCTACTATGACACCTTCTTCGTACTCAATGGGTCAAGCTTTACATTTTTCACCTTTATTGATGTAACAAATTCAACTCAAGGTTAACGTGGATCATCGTTAGAGGACAACAAAAAAATTTGTACTTTAAAAATTTTAATTAGTGTTTTTAAAACAGGTTCACGGTCCGACTCATGTCACTTTAGAAACATTGACTTTTACCCAACAAAATAAAAATTGGACGTAATTTGAACATTTTAATTAGTGTTTTTAAAACAGGTTACACCATGTTCACTTTGGCACTAGTGCAGTAAGAGAATACGACAACGGTTGTTTTCGCCAATAGATAGCGGTTCTTGAACCGAGGCATATCCAAGTAAGGCAAAAAGTAGTAGACTTTATGCCTCTGTTTAGAACCGAGGCATTAAAGGGTAGGATTTTGCCTCGGTTCAAAGTTAATCGAAGCAGTAGATTTTTTATTCTTTTAATTGTTTTTTTTGCAGGACTTTATGCCTCGGTTTCCTCTGAATTGAGGCCGTATGTCCCCCTCTACTGCTTCGGTTGGCAACTTAACCGAGGCAGTATAGTCTTTTTTTGTTTTTTTCTCCTTCATCCGTCAGCCTTTCTACCTCGGTTGTAACCTTAACCGATGCCATAGTAGTGTTTTATGCTTCGGTTATGATCTCAACCGAAACATATTTCCTTGTTTTTTTTTTAAATCAGTCCTGTTTCTATTACATTCCTAATTGCAAAAATAGACCTGCATATAATTTTACAGTCAGAAAGTCCAGAATAATCCAGAAGCGTATATTTTGAATGAAAATTATATTAAAACATAAATACATTCAATGTAATCATAAATCAACTTTTTAGAAGCATACATCAATTCAATGTAATCATAAATCAACTTTGAAGCATAAATCAGTGCCATGTACAAAGTTAAACCAATCACTACAAAAAAGATGGGCATTACCGAAGGCAAGAAGCCCTCGGAAACAGCCCAAAACTGTCGGTAAAAGGTAATTACCGAAGGCTTATCGACGACCAAAGAGCCCTCGATAAATCCCTTGTCGCTAACATTTACCGAAGGCTTTTGTCCTTCGGTAATTACCGAGGGCCAAAAGCCTTCGGTAATTACCGAGGGTCAAAAGCCTTCGGTAATTACCGAGGGCCCAAAGCCTTCGGTAATTACCGAAGGACAAAAGCCTTCAGTAATTACCGAAGAGCTGAAAAAAAAAAGTATAAACTCAATCTAGAACCATGAACTGGGATTGAAGATTTCTATCAACAGAGTTCTAAGAATGAAACAGATGAGAATTCTGAGCAAAATGTATGAAGCACAAACTGGTCATATACCCTCCAAGTAATTAACAATGATTTTGGATGATACAAAGCAGATTGTGGTCCTATGTTGCGGCATTATTGGCAAGATTGCTCCATATCACAGACACTCCTCCAGCAGGCTTCTTGTCTTTCAATTGATAGAAGGTACCAGCTAGCTCCTAAAATCTTCAACCAAAACAAAATGAATATTAGTAAAGTATGCTAAATTTTCTTTATTGATATCATTGATGTCATAATCTTGTAAATGTAAAACTAGATTTTCCTCAACAAAAATGTTAAGAAAATTGTAAAGAATAAAAAGGAAAAGGCTGGCACATATACAGTGGGAGTGGTAAGGTGAATTTGCTTGAGCAACAATCAAGGAAATGCAAGTTTCAATATACTCACATGGCTAGCCAACATGTACAGAACCAAGTTGTATATAGCCCCTGCCCATGCTGTTTTTGTCACAACTCCCGTAACTTTTACAATTTGGGATGAAAGTGGAAAAATCAGAAACAACCTTGGTAAATATTGGAAAATGATGATAAAGCGAAGCACATTCTTTGTGTTTGCCATGGTTGAACCTCCGAGATTGGGGATCACAATCCAAATTAACACCTGTGGCAAACATAACAACATAAATTTTACCTATCAAGTCAAAGAAACACCTTGGCTTTCATCAAGATAAAGGAAAAAGTATAGTAATTTACCTGAGGAAGAGGCAATGCAGCAATGAAGTCTAGACCAAAACCCTTTCTCAGGTACCTAGTAGCTATCTTGGTAGTGCCTATGACAAGTTCTCCCCTCCCAAATACCTGACAAGAAGGAGCAACATAAGCTGTTCGAAACTTCATGAGAATCTGAATCATGTAAAACACATCTGCCATTGATCTTATCATTGTGAGGAAAACTTCAAGTGTTGTTCCAATATCAATGCACACTTCATCTCGAACTAGTGGCAAATAAAAGAACAGAGGGTCCACAAACAAAGAAACTAGACATACTACCAAGAAAATTTTGTCCCATCGGTGAATGGTTTGTCCCCGGGGATCTAATATTAGTGTTTTTTTTCTAACTCTCTCGTAATCCTCTGAGAATACTCTCGACAATACTCTAGCCTTCAAGAACTTCCTTGTTTCTGTCAGACCCATTTTACCCCTTATCTCAGCTAATCGTGTTCCATTGTTCCTGATTCCCTTGCCACTATTTGCAGTCGCAATTTTACCAATTCAGGGTCATCTTGAAATCTGTAAAGTGAAACTTTACACTAGAGGCTAATAGTATAGATTATGAAAATCACTTTGAAAGACAGCATCAATTATTAGATATATATGTGAATTATGTGTATCTAAGAGTAAGGATTTTGTGTGAAGTGAATTTGTTCGTACAACAAATAGGTAAGGACAAGTTCATATTTGAGTTGCATTTTTAGCCTCAATCACTTAGTTTAATTGATGAAAACTGAGATTAAATGACAAATGAAACAAACAACATGACTGAGACATGACAGAATATGATTTCCAATATTAAAAGACTCAATCAGAGGATTGCACCGAATAAAATGAAAATTACAATGACTCAAGCAACAGAACATTCAAACTTGGAGACCTAACACAGAAATGCAGATTCAAGAACAAACAAACAGATTGAATCTCATTCAAACCTTTAATCAAACAGTTCATGAGCAACATTAACCATAACACTCAAGACAATGCACAAAACAGAGGATTAAACCATAAGACAGTACAAACGAATAAAGAACAACGCGGAAGCTAAACGAAACTAAACGCATAAAATCAAAACAAGACAAAAACAAAGCAAATAAAGACAAAACGAAATGAAGATGACATAAACAGAAACACAAAACCAAAAACAAAGACTCGAAAGACTTAACTCCTAAAGATGCGCCTTAACCTAGGCTCTGAAATAACATGGCGCTCCGAGGAGAAGACGGAACTTGAGCGATTTGGACTCCTCGAGGCATCCTTAAGGTTGATTCGCAGGGGAAAGAAGTAGAGAAACAGAAAACCCAAGGCGCCAAGGGAAAAACCCTAATTAGTGGAGGAAACCTTAAATGTACCGATTAATCAGTGAGAAATAGTGTTTAATCGGTGGGAAGTGAAGATTAAACGGTGAGAGGAGGTTTAATCAGACAAAAATGGTGAAAAAGGTGTAAGGAGGCAGAAACCATGGCAGTCGCGCGACACAATGCTCTAAAGGGATGCAAACAATTTCTTTTTTTTAGCCCCAATCGAGCCTCTTACCGAAGGCCACACCCCCTCGCTAAACTCTTCTTTGCTGTCCGTAATGCTATTTCACCATGGTCTTCGGTAATCATCTATCTGACCGTCGGTAACGCACTTTTACAGAAGGCCAAGAGGCCGTCCATAAAAACCCTTCGGTAATAATTCAATTTCTTGTAGTGAATGTAATAATATGTTCCACAATAACAAACATAGCAAGGAGGCTGAAATTTAATAAAAACTAACCTGATACTTAGTCATGTACACATTAACCACAGTTGCATGAGCAACAAGTTGGTGATGTGTGGTCAAATAGGGTTTTGTTCCTAAATTAAAGTGTGTGATATTTTAGGAATGTTCCCAAAAAATTTTAGCAAAGCATTCAAGTGAAAATGTTAAGAAGCACCATATTCATCTTCTAAAGATTGAGGAAAATCTCAATGAAATAGAGTTTCAAATGCTTCAAAACCTAAAATTCTTTTAATATAAACGATGATTAATATTAATGTTTTATCATCACCAATAATATGAGAAGTTGCTATATGTAAAGCACAATAAAAATATCCATAATAAAGTTTTTATTCTTAGCATTTGCCAATACTTCATTGATAAGGTTGTTGTAAGATTCAATTCTTTCTTGGTTTATACTTCCACTTAGCTTTCCATCTGTGAATATATATTCAGTTTATAGTAGATAAATAAGTACTGATTGTAATGAAACACCCAAACAAGTAAAGCTTACTCCAAAATAATCATAGATCTATATTTGAATTACTCGGAAGAATTCTTGACCATGTAAAATCTATAAACATCCAAATTCATATCCTTCATAATTTGAACATTGTCCTGAAATATAAGATGTAACAAAACATGTTTATTTGAAAACGATGGAAAACAAACTAAAACAACAATTCTTTAAATTTTTTTAATGTTTAACATTTCTTTTAGTTGAACTTTCCTAGGGTCTAGTCTAAGTAATAAATAATCATTTAATTTGGATAGAATGTTCTAAATATATTTATCTAGAGTTTGATAAATAAGGTCCTAATGGTAATCATTAATAGGTGTAACAATAATCGTGATAAGAAATGAAATTTACAAAAGCAACACTTTATTTCATATTCTATGATGCAAATATCTGATAAGCTTTCAGCGCTACTTTTCATTAATGATGATAGTTGATAAATTACATCAAAAGAAACAAAAATTTTGAATTGACAATACCTTGTAGCGGTGATACGAGTCAACTGCAACATCCTCATTGCTTCTATCTTCTATCTTTTCTACATGTTAATTACTATATATCAATAATTATATAAATTTTGGAAAAGATCTTCAGTATAACCATAGGAGAAAATCATAAACATATATATTTGCCTGGATATTTGTGAGTGAAGGTTTCCCAAATACTCGGTCCTTTACCACCCTCATTGGCTGCACCTTCATACTGCATACATACATAATCAACCAGAGCAGTCAAGCAGAGCAGTCAAATAGAGTAGGATGTTTGGTTCTGATTTGCAATGGAGAACCCTAGAAAAAGAGGGGTTTTTTTTAAAGTTTTTTAAATTGGGTCATTATAAACCCTACTCGAAAGGCCAACTACATGTGTTGGCATCCGATCTAGACAACAAAGCTCAAGCCTGGATAAATGTTTTCACAGGAGTGAACGAAAGAAAGAAAAGAAGAGAGGAATTAGGGTTTTTGGGTTTTATGAATTTAGGGATCTAGGCCTTGTTCACTTGAATGGATTTGGGGGAGAGTGATTGGAGGGATTTGAGAGGATTTGAAAGTAGATTTTTTTGTTGTTTATTTGAGTGGATTTGGAGGCAAGTGAGAGTGAATTTCGAGGTAAGTGAGAGTGAATTTGGAAGTAAAGTTTGTGAGAATTAGTGTAGGATTTGATTGACGTGACAGATTAAAAAAATTTACTTCCAAATCCACTCTTATTTACCTCCAAATTCACTCAAATAAACAACAAAAAAATTAACCTTCAAATTCTCTCAAATCCCCTCAATCACTCTCTCCCAAATTCATTCAAGTGAACAAAGTCTTAATGATGAACGAAGAACATGACTTACCACATCAATGAACAATAAACAAACTCTGTGTGTCAAGAAGTAGGAAGAACGATCTTCATCAGCGAGAGCCTGAGCCATGAACACTATGAGAGAACGTGAGCCAGCGATAGTGAATGACGGACTTAGCTAAGAGTGAACGAGAGTGGAGGCAACGGGAGGGGCTGAACTGAGAGTGAGCAAGAGAGAGTTAGACTTGGGCTTTGTATATCAGTGAGTGAGCTCGGAAGGCTTCGTATATCTCTTGAGAAGGTGCGACAATGACTAGTCTAGGGGACTACTGTTGTATGCGTGAAGAAAGGAGAAGAAACCCTCCTAAAGTTCATGCTTTGAGAGAACTTAGAGTAGTGACTAAGATTATTGATAAATTTTGAATGGAATTTGTAAAATTTTTAGATTTTGGAATATTAAGGGAAAAGGGTGACCGTAAGAGAGGGAAAAAATGTAAAATTTTAGATTTTGGAAAGTAGTGGGAAAAGGGTGATCGTAAAAGAGGAAAAGAATTTTTAGATTTTAATTTTAATAATTATTTTTTTTTACTTACATACAGATTAAACATCATTATATACGGATGTTGTTTTTCACAAATTTTTCCATTCTAACATGCTAAATTTATATATGAATTTTATATACGGAAAAAATCCGTATATAAAATATGTATGTAATTCACTTTTCAAAATTCGTATATAATATCTACATTACATATGGATTTAAATTCGTATATAATATCTGTATATAATATCTACATTACATATGGATTAAAATCCGTATGAATATCGGTAGATAACTTGCATTTTTCTTGTAGTGGGAACTATGAGATTTGAAGAAAGAGATCTTGACTATGTATATATGCGTTTATTTCCTTTTTCTTTGACATGTAAAGCAAAGGAATGGCTTAAATCACATCAAACCAGAGTCTGAACAAGTGGAGTGATGTAGAAGATATATTCTTGAATAGATTCTTTCCACCTTCTCGTTACATTAAGGCAAAAGCTGAGATTTCTACTTTTAGGCAAGCACCAGATGAGTCATTCTGTGAAGCTTGGGAAAGATTTAATTCTTTATTGAGGAGATGCCCAAATCATGGGTTTGAAGATATTGCTCAACTAAATATTTTCTACAATGGTCTGAGGCCAAACACCAAAATGATATTAGATGAACAACTTGAGGAACAATGATGTCTGTAGATGCATATCAAGCAACAAGAATCATTCAGGCACTAGCATCTACAGACCATCAAGCTCAACATAATAGAGAAACAGTTCAACGGAAAGGAATGCTTGATCTCAGTACTACAGATGCAATTTTAGCTCAGAATAAAATTTTGACTCAGTAGATGGAAGAATTAACAAAACAGATGGCTAATTTACTTGAGCAGTTAAAAGCAGTACAATCTTCTCCTAGTCAACAACAACCCATGAGATGTAACTTCTGTGGAGGTGACCATCCCAATGGTCATTGTCCATATCAAAGTAGCCCACAAGAAGGAGAAGTTCAATATGTGAGTAATCAAGGAAGAACATGTAACAACAATAACTTTTCACAAGGGTGGAGAAACAATCAAAGTCAGAATTTTGGATGGAAACAAGATGTTGGTCCTTCAAATAGACAACCTCTTTATCAGCATCAACAACAAAATCCATCTGTGTATGAAAGAATAACCAAATTGGAGGATACTTTAGAAAAATTCATGCAAGCTTCTATAACAAATCAGAAAAATACATAAGCTTCAATCATAAATCTTGAAACACAGGTTGGACAGTTGGCTAAACAACTATCAGATCAACATGCAGGTCATTTTTCAGCCAACACCCAAACTAATAATCCCTTGGAGCATTGTAAATCAATTACTACCAGGAGTGGTAAAATTGTGGGAAGAGGGATTGGAGACAATCTAGTTGTGGAGGAGGAAGTTTTAGAAAGAAAAGAAAATGAGAAAGAGAAAAATGAGTGTGAGGGAGAGAAAGAGAAAAATAAATATGAGTATGTGAATAAAAGAGAAGAAATAAAAATCAAGAAAAAGAGAAAAATCAGAAAGAAAGAGAGTTTGTGAAACACCTTCCTTATCCGAAAAACCAATCTAACAAAGAGAAGGAGAGACAATTAGCTCGGTTCAAGCAAATATTCAACCAGCTGGAGATCACCATGCCCTTGACCGAAGCACTACAACAAATTCCCGCCTATGCGAAGTACATGAAGCAAATCCTCAGCAAGAAGAAGAAGTATTTAGATGAGGAAATAATTGAAGTGCAGGGAAATTACAGTGCCATCATGCAAAAGAATCTCCCTCCAAAATTCAAAGATCCGGGGTGTTTCACTATTCACCATTGGAAACCATGATATAGGGAAGACTCTTATTGATTTAGGGGCTACCATCAATCTGATGCCCCTATCTATGCTTAAAAAGATTGGTGGTCTTGAAGCCAAGCCAACAAGAATGATGCTTTAGTTGGCAGATAGTTGTTAATAGCTCGACAAGCGTACCGAATCGTATCAAGTAATAAACCAGTAAGACTAGATATCGTATCCCAAGAGACTCGTGTGACACTAAAAAATCATATAATTACTTAACTAATTTAGACTAAAGAATGATTCCATTTAATGTGATTTCAGTGCAATAAAAATAAACATAGTTCATAAGTTGTAAATTGAACTTTTGGGGGTTAAAACACTTGGAAATGGAATGATTAAAGATGATAAGGAATGGAAATGTTGGAGAATGATTTCACCTACTACACTTTCATGCAAATGCACATTACTTCTTCTTCATTTAATTGCTCATGTCAACCTACTACGTTACTCAAACCCACCCAATCCCTTGGTAAAGAGAGCCTAGACTTACTCATTAAACTCCAATCCCTTGGAAAACCTAACAAGTTCATCCGCTTTAAGAAATGAGGTTTAAGACAACTAAAGGTTCAAGTTCTATCCCTAGATACAATTTCCTTTAGGTGTTTAGTCCAGTTAAAGGTTCACACAATATCTCCCAACATTAAGCAAACCAAAGAATCATGTTGTGGTTGATCAAGTCACAACAAGCTTTAAGAGAAGGACATAAACACTAACAATCAATGAAAGAAGCTTATATTCATTCAAAACAAGTGCATTTACATAAGAGTTTCATAGTTACATCATTCCCCAACAAAATGAACTTAGCTCTCCATTGTGATGGAGAGCTTGAGCTTACAATGGAAGAAAATGGAGGAGATGGAGACCCAAGGAAGATGAATGGAGAGCTCCAATTGCCCAAACCTAACTCCTAGAGGTCCAAAATGGTGTTTTCGTGTGCCTTCAAATCATGTGCTTTTGCAGCTTTTCCTAGGTTCCAGCTCTTGATATTTTTGATGCTCTTCCAATGCACAAAATTTGCCTACAAAAAATGAAGGAATTAGTGACGAAAATCCCTAAGTGTAACCTAAACTAAACTTAGTCACAAAGTTAGATAAAAGAGAGGATTAAGCAGGTTTCAAGGTCAAAGAGAGTTGATTTGGTATAAAAATGCACCCCAGATAATGGTAAGAACTACCGTTATCAACAACCCCAAACTTGAAACTTTGTTTGTCCTCAAGCAAAAAGAGTGACATGGATTGGATAGACAATTCAATTCCAATGATTTAACACTCAAGAAAAGTAGAATTCAATCATGCTTGCTCATCATGGTAAGATCAATCATGAGAAAATGAAGTTTTGACAGAACAAGCTTCAACCATGGTGCTCACAGAGCAAGAATTACAAGAAACATGCCAGGTTCTATGAGGGATCAACAAGCATGGAAAAAGTATTCTCCTTAACTACATGGAACCTTTCCTTACTAAAGAAAATGTTTCTCTCAAGCTCAATGGTGTGTAAGGATGTGTGTTTCTTACTCTACCATCACAGTGTCACACAATTCAACTTTGCCTTTCATTTCAACTACAACGAAAACATTCACATGCAAGTTGGCATCACAACGACTTTCAAGGCTTGTATTGTGGCTGGGCTAAGAAAGAAATTAGGTTTTTCTAGATACAAAACACCTTTAGCTAAGAGAGCATTCAAATCAACACAAGATAACATAATTCTCTCCTATGCTTCCACTCAATTGTAACCAATTCTCAATTATTTTTCCAACTTTTCATCTATTGATTCTTTTCCTTGATCTTATTCCTTTTTCTTCTTTTTATTTTCATTTTTCTTGTAACCTCAACCACCCCAAACTTAAACAATTTTCCTATATCAGAAATGAATGCTCTACTCAACTTAAGGTAAGGAAGTCACAAATTTTTCACACTAATCATAAGGTTCAAGGAAGGGATCAATTTTTCTTTCCGGATTTATAGGATTACATTAGCTTTTTGGTTCAAAACTATACACAAGTTGAGAGAACAAGATGGCCTTGATCATATGTAACAAGCCAGCAAATGATTCACACAAAGAATCTCAGGCAAAATCAATTGTGATTCCAAAGTGACATCATTCAACAAGAAATCTGAGGCATAACATCTCACTGGGTTGCTTAGGGTTCCAAATTTTTTTCAAACACAATTCCATGGATATTGAACACAAGAAAAGCCAGACATAATTCCACACAATCAAGAGCAACCACAATCTAACTTCACATCTCAATCCTATCCTCTCAAAAAGAAATGACACAGAAAAAGCAAGCATAAAAGATTTCCAAAATCAACATGAAACATTGCATAGAATTATCTATCCAGCCAAGTTCAAAATTGAAAACAGAGCTAAGCTAAAATTTAGAAACTGAAAGTAAAGCATGACAAAAATTTTAAAAGTTTTTCCACAAAATGTAGTGTCTCGTCTCGCTCCATCAGCCTCAAGAGACATTATCCTCTCTCCCATCAGCATCAGACTCGTCCTCTTCCTCATCATCATCATCAGCAGGCTCGTTCTCATCATCCTCCTCCTCCTCAGACTCATCCTCTTCCATTGCTTGAGCTTCGGATGATGTGCCACCTACCCTGCTCGAGTGGGCCTGTTCCCCAAGCCATGCCACTTGAGTGATAAAGTCGTCCGGAGATATGAACTGACGGTCCGGGAAGGCAGAGGCCAAGCTCCTAAGCATCACCAACTCACCCCGATGTATCGCATCTAGCTTGGCATTTGGAAATGCCATATTCATCTCCAACATCTGGTATGGATCAGCTTGAGGCTGATCCGACTGAGCCGACTGAGGACGCCTATGGGTTCTAGGAGGCTGAGCTGGTGGGATAGGCAAACCTTTTTCATCAAGCAAGCAATATTGCATGTAGTAGGTCCGATCAATCTCTTTGCGTGGCCTCTCAAAAGGGGGAGTAGAAGTGTCAACCCTTACTAGCTCGCAGATGTAAGTAATCAATGATGGGTACCCAAGCGGAGACTTGGAATTTGCAGAATGAGCACAAAGATTGATTTCATGGGCAATAATCTGGCCGGCGTTAATTTTCTTACCCTGAAGGATGTAGAAGAGACAGACGAATCTGTTGGTAGTGATGTCAAATACATGGGAACAAGGAGACAAATTGGCATGAATGAACGCCATCCAATATTTTCAAATAAGAGCGAGGAATGAGCACCTGATGTAGAGAGGTTGGCCTTGTCTATTTCTCTGAAAATGGCCACTTAGAACACACAGGGTGCGCTCAACCTCCCCAAAGTCTGTGCC
This sequence comes from Vigna angularis, assembly GCF_016808095.1. Taxonomy (NCBI): domain Eukaryota; kingdom Viridiplantae; phylum Streptophyta; class Magnoliopsida; order Fabales; family Fabaceae; genus Vigna; species Vigna angularis. The sequence continues at coordinate 16,709,027 of NC_068973.1, read as the reverse complement.
CTCCATATCAGCCTCTAGGGCTTCAGTAACTTGCACCTCACTTTGCCCCCCGGCCATTGATTGTTCAAGAAGGAGTTGATTGTGTTTGCATAAAAGCGAACCCACTTCCCCCTCACATAGCTTATAAAAGGTTCATCATCATCAGAATACACTCGAGCGTTAGCATAAAACTCCTTCACGACCGCAATTGTGGTTCCTCAATAGGTAATTGGTTAACCTCCCTCTTCATAAGTAGCCGGTGGTTTTGGACTGCATCATAGTTTTTCTGGTGCTTCTTGGAGAGGAAAGTATGAGAATGTACCTTCTGTTTCCTCTTCTAGCCCTTAATCGTGTTGGAAGCTGTGGTTTTGATCCTCTTGAAACCAGAAGACGAGGCCATTTCTGTACACAAAAGTTGAAGCAAAAGGTGCCAAATGTTAGCATTCAAAGTAGACTCCATTTGCAACAATCATTCATTAGAGTGCACAATCATGAATGTTCACAGAGCAGAGCAAATAGTTTAGAACAAGAACAAATCATGGAATATAACATCAAGCATGAAAAATTGAAAAATGGAGTGAAAACCAGAGTTACAAGCAAAATCTGCCCATGCCCACTGGAGTTGAGCGCCCCTAGACAGGGGGCTTGAGCGCGACTTAGCAGAGGCAAACCTGCAGAATTTCTAAAACCATATATGCAACTCACATTCACATAAGGCAAGAGGAGGCAGAGACAACACACAATGTAATGGAGCGTGCTTCATAGTATCAATTCAAAAATCACAAATTGAACACATTGGCATCAATCACGAGCAATAACAAATATGCAGCAACAATAAACTATCCAAGTATTTAAGTGCACGGAAATAACAAGAGAGAGAGCCTACTTGAGTTGAGGAACGGAGAAAGAGGAAGAAGCAATTGGTGTTGCGAAAATGATGGTGAGAAGGGGCGGTTGCAGTAGTACTTTGAGGGATGCTTGGGTGTGCAAGGGAGAGTGGGTAAGAGTGAGAGTGAGTGACAGCGGCAGGTGGGTGAGAGTGACGAGAGGTTGAAAGTGAGTTAGGGTTTGGCCGTGAGAGAAGTTAGGCTGAGGTAGGGCGGTGGGCTTAGGGTTAGAGAGTGGGGTTGGGCTTAAGTGCACAATGGAAAGAGGCCCAATTTGAAAATGGACCTACAGCGCTGGCGCTAGGCGCCCCTGAGTTATAGGCGCTGAGTGCAACCCAGCAGAGGACTAGGGACAGATCTTATGCAACCTATGATTTTTGGCTACTCACGCTGGGCGCCCCTACAACATAGGGCGCCGGGAGTCATACCAATATTCAGATTCTGCAGAATTTGGCTACTCACCCTATGATTTTTGGAGTTTGAAATTTCTAATCACTCAAACCAACCCAGTTTGCTTTGTTTTGACCATACAAACTTGATCAAATCCATAAGGAGTGAAATTGAGTGCAAGAATGACAATTTAGTGCACACTTCCAAAGCTTTCTAATTCTACAACTCAAGGCTTCACTTTTTGACACTTTAAACATACTTAAACTCAGCAAAACATAATAAAACATACATAAACACACCAGAACACAACAAAACAGATTGAACCACTCCTATTCACATCAATTTACCACAATACTCAACATTACATCAATGCAACTATTAACATCACATAAGTTACAATTCAAACTACCATACTCTAAAATAACCAAATCAAACTAAAACACTCTAAAGCAAATTCAAACAATCAAAACACACTCAAACAAGAAAATCACACATAAGAAAAGGTTAGAAAGTTGGGTTGCCTCCCAATAAGCGCTTCTTTAACATCATTAGCTTGACACCATTGAGCTCAAATTTCATTTTTGATGTTGGTGTGTTTTTTTCCTTTCATGACACCAACAACCTCTCAGCAATTTTCTACTCACCAATTTAACTCTTCTAGAATAAAGAGCGTCAATTTCAAGTACTCCATTAGCCTTGATAGCCTTCATGACCCATAACCTGTTCCTCATTCTCACTGGCTGGCTAGGTTTGGGTTCATAGCTTTCCATCACGGGGTTTTGGTGAACTAGTTTCTCTTCCTTATCTCCACCTTCTTCCTTCACTTTTGGAAAGAAACAATTAATCCTCTTCTTGACCGACTTGGCAGCTTGCCCTGTTAGACTAATCACTGATAGAACTTCATCCTTAGCTTTAGGACTAGTCTGTTTTTCTTGATTTTTCTCCCCAGCTTCGAAGACATTGAAAGTTACCTCATCATCTTGGTCTTTCAGTTGCAAAGTTCCATTATCCACATGAATGACAGCCTTGGTGAATTTGAGTTTATCAATTTGGATCACAACATCTTCCACTACACCATAGGGATACTTGATGGATCTATCTTCCATTTGCAAGATCATTCTTGTGGGTTTGACCTCAAGACCACCAATCTTCTTGAGCATAGATAGAGGCATCAGATTAATGCTAGCCCCTAAGTCAACGACAGTCTTCCCTATATCATGGTTCCCAATGGTGCAAAGGATGATGAAACTCCCCGGATCTTTGAATTTAGGAGGGAGAGTCTTCTTCATAATGGCACTACAGTTCCCCTATACTTCAATTGTTTCCTCATCTAAATACTTCTTCTTTTTATTGAGAAATTGCTTTAAGCATTTTGCACAAGTGGGATTTGTTGCAGTGATTCATTCAAGGGCATAATAATCTCCAATTTCTTGAAGATATCCATGAAGCGCCCAAATTGCTTCTTTTTTCCTTCATTGAGTAGACTTTAGGGTAAGGAAGGGGCTTCTCATGAACTTCAATCTTTCTTTTCCCTTTATCCTCTTTCTTCTTGTTTTCTCCCTCATCATTTTCACTTCCTTTTCTCTCAGTCTCATCTTTTCTCTCTTCTTTTTCTCTCATCTTTTTGACTTCACTCTTTTCTCCACTACTTTGTTCGTCCTCATCAATTCCCTTCTCTTTTCTCTCCATCTCTCTCTCTTGCAACATCTTACCACTTCTAGTAGTAATGACTTTGCATTCCTCCTTAGGATTTACTTTAGTGTTGGCAACAAAACTCTTCTTAGATTTCTCCTCCAGCTTCTTAGCAAGTTGATCCACTTCCATCTCCAAGTTTCTAATGGAAGCTTCAGTGGTTTTGTGCTTGGAGATGGACACTTGCATGAACTGTTGGAGTGTTTCCTCCAACTTTGAAGTCTTGTCTGATAAAGGGGGATGTGGTTGATATTGCTGTGGTGGTGGTCTATTTGATGGCCCAGCTTGTCCTTGGCCCATGCTTGGGTGAGGTCTCGACCCTTGGTAGTAGTTACCTTGGCGGCCCTGATTACCCATATAATTCTCATCTTCTTGGGAATTGGCTTGCATGGCACATTGACCATTTACATGATCTCTACCACATAACTCACAACCCTGATGCTGAGCTTGAGAAACATTTTGGAGCTCTTTAGGCAGTTGAGAGAGCTTGTTCATGAGAGCTTTGAGCTATTGGGTCATTATCTTGTTTTGAGCTAACGGCATCCTGAGATTGTAGTTGAAGAACACCTTTTTGTTGGAGTTGAGCCCTTTCATTCTACACTTCATTGTCATTAGCAACCATATTCTCTATCAGCTCATGTGCTTCTCCAGGTGTCTTCCATCTGATGTTTTCCTCTAGTTGAGGCATCCAACATCAATTTGGTTTGGGACTTAAGGCCTCCCAAAAACATATTCAGGACGGTAGGCTCATCAAACCCATGGGTGGACGTCTTTCTCAGTAACCCCTTGAACCTATCCCAAGCTTGGCTCAAAGTTTCACTACCATCTTGCTGAAAAGATGAGATTTCCTGCTTTCCTTTGTTGACTTTTGACTGTGGGAAGTATTTGTTGAGGAACTTGGCAACCACATCCTTCCATGCCATGAAGCTATTCTCAGGAAAAGAATTCAACCACACCTTGGCGTTGCCTCCCAATGAGAATGGAAACAAGTTGGGCCTTATAGCTTCATCCGGCACATCATGAATCTTCAGAGTATTACGTATCTCAAGGAAGGTGGCCAAATGATTATAAGGATTCTCATGAGATAGGCCATTGAACTGATTGTTATGCACCAAATGGATGAGAGCAGGCTTTATTTCCATGTTGGTGGCATTAACCCTTGGCCTAGCAATGTTGTTGAAGTGAAGTTGCCCTAAGAACATAGAATAGTCCTCCAAGGTGCGTCTAACTTGACCATCACCCCTACCATTTGGATTGTCAAACATGTCTCCTCCTTCCTGATCAGGAATAGGGATAAGTGGTTGCTCAGGAATCTCAGGAATGGGAGAAGTTTCTCTAGAAGCCCTCTTCTGCCTCATTCTTCTACTGTTGTTTCTTCGGGCAGTGTTTTCAACTTCAAGATCTGCAAGGAGAGCTTCAGATGATCTTGTCCTCTTTGTACGGATTGTGCCCTACATACACTAGAGAACAACAGTACTAAAGTACCAAGTTAGCCCCAAAAGAATCAAAACTAAATTTATTCACAATAAAAAGAATAAATGAATAAAGCCTAAGTTGGTTAAGAATCACACAAAAGTATAGTGTTGACCACGAGTCCTCGACAGCGGCGCCAAACACTTGTTAATACCTCGGCAAGCGTACTGAATCATATCAAGTAATAAACCGATAAGACCTGATATCGTATCCCAAGAGACTCGCATGACACTAAATAATCGTATAATTACTTAACTAATTTAGACTAAAGAATGATTTCATTTAATGTGATTTCGGTGCAATAAAAATAAACATAGTGCATAAGTTGTAAATTAAAATTTAAGGGGTTAAAACACTTGGAAATGGAATGATTAAATATGATAAGGAATGGAAATGTTCAAGAATGATTTAACCTAATACACTTTCATGCAAATCCACATTACTTCTTCTTCATTTAATTGCTCATGTCAACCTACTACGTTAGTCAAACCCAATCCCTTGGTAAAGAGGGCCTAAACTTACTCATTAAACTTCAATCCCTTGGAAAACCTAACAAGTTCATCTGCTTTAAGAAATGAGGTTTAAGACAACTAAAGGTCCAAGTTCTACCCCTATATACAATTTCCTTTAGGTGTTTAGTCCAGTTCAAGGTTCACACAATATCTCCCAACATTAAGCAAACCAAAGAATCATGTTATGGTTGATCAAGTCACAACAAGCTTTAAGAGAAGGCATAAACACTAACAATCAATGAAAGAAGCTTATATTCATTCAAAACAACTACATTTACATAAGAGTTTCATAGTTACATCATTCCCTAGCAAAATGAACTTAACTTACAATGGAAGAAAAGGGAGGAGATGGACACTCAAGAAACATGAATGGAGAGCTCCCACTGCCCAAAACTAGCTCCCATAGGTCCAAAATGGTGTTTTCGTGCTTCAGCCGCCAAGAAGTTGGCACCCTCGTTCCATGGTAGCTTTAAATAGGTATAGGGTGCCATATCAGCAAGTAACGCGCTCAGCGCCCAGACAAAGGGGTGCCCAGGTGCGAGAATATTGCAAGAATAGCGGGAGGAATGGTGCTCAGCCCCCTTCCTAGGGCGCCCGGGCACGAGAAATGCGAACTAAATTGGGCTCAGCCCCCTTTCTAGGCGCCCAGGCATGGAAACTGCGAGGCCATAGAAGCTCAGCGACATTGGTGGAGCGCGCAGGCTTGGGAAATGTCTTCATGTGCCTTCAAATCATGTGCTCTTGCAGCTTTTCCTAGGTTCCAGCTCTTGATAGTTTTGATGCTCTTCCAATGCAGAAAATTTGCCTACAAAAAATTAGGGAATTAGTGACGAAAACCCCTAAGTGTAGCCTAAACTAAACTTAGTCACAAAGTTAGATAAAATAGAGGATTAAGCAGGTTTCAAGGTCAAAGAGAGTTGATTTGGTATAAAAATGCACCACAAATAATGGTAAGAATTACCGTTTTCAATAGGTCCATCAAATATCCTTATGGTGTAGTAGAAGACGTGGTCATCAAAATTGATAAGCTCCAATTCCAGTGGACTTTGTAGCAATGGAGATGGAGGAAGATGCAGAGATACCACTCATCTTGGGAAGACCTTTCATGAAGACAGCTAAGGTTTTCATTCATATGGAAGAGGGAATACTGAAATTAAAAGACCAAGATAGAGAGGTAACTTTCAATGTCTTCAAAGATATGCAGCAAAGTCAAGAGGAACAAACTAGTTTATATCAGTTAGGAGTTTACCAAGGCAAGTTGCCAAGTTGGCCAAAAAGAGCCTTAATTGTTTCTCTCCAAAAGTGAAGGAAGAGGATGGGGATAAGGAAGAGAAACTAGTTCACCAACACCCTATTTTGGAAAGTGATGAACCCAAACCTGGCAAACCAGTGATTATTAAGAACATGTTATGGGTTATCAAGGCAATAAAGGAAAATGGAGTACTTGAAATTGAGGCTCCCTATTTAAGAAGAGTCAAGTTGGTGACGGGAAAGTTACTAAGAAGATGTTAGTGTCATGAAAGGAAGAATCACATCAACATCGTGAATCAAACCTAATTGCCTCATCTGTCAGGCTCGTGATGTTAAACAAGTGTTTCTTGGGAGGCAACCCAGCGTTTAATTATGTTTTCGCATTTTAATTTTATCTTGTGTGTTAATTGTGTTTGTGTATATATTATCTGTTTGTTTGCAAAAGGATAAGTTTTAACATTTAAATGTCTCAATAGGGCAAACCATGCATGCTTAACTGTTTTTTAACTAAAATGTATGTGTCATGCATGATAATAAGTTTTGGTGCGAAAATTGAGTTCATTGAATGTTAAAAATTGTCTTGTTTTGGTCAAATTGTGAATTTTGAGTTTGAGAGTTTGATTTTGATTTTGCATTTGAAGATGTGAAACTTCTTGGAATGACAGATAATTGGTTGAGGAATAGATTGATATGTGTCTCTGGATTAATTAGACTGAATTCATCGTGAATTGGTTGAGTAAAAGTTGAAATTTTTTCAAAAGTGGCAAAAACTGCATTATTTTCGCCTAAGCTAAACCTTCTCTCCTAGGCTAGATATGCAGAAAATTGAAACACAAGTTTTTTTGATATTTTTGCTTAGGCGAAAGAAGACTCGCTTAGGCGAGAATTGAATTTCAAATTGGTGCCCACTGGAACACTTTTCGCTTAAGCAAAACTTTTCTCACCTGGGCGAAAATGTCCTGTAACTGTTGCCTATCAATCTAGCTTAAGCGAAAATTTTTAGCGAAACCACGCGACCCTGTGTTAAAACTTAGAAAAGGAAGCACTGGTTCATAAACACTTTCTTTTCAACACATGCTTTCTTTCCTCAAATTATAAGGCGCAAGTTTCTTGGTCCAATGACGCTCAATTAACTCACCCATCCCTCCTCCCTTTGCTAATTTCCCTTGAAGTGGGTTAACTTTGATCTTTGCAGGAAAATGGCTAGAACAAGGACAACCCCTAGACTAAAAATGTTCGAGAACGATATCTAGGCATGACTCCACTAGAATTCTTGGCATACTTATAGTGGCCTGGGGACAGTCCAATTTTTCCAGGGGGAAGTGGACCAACTAGACTTGACAGCAATTTTGCAGTTGGACCTTCAAGAGGCAATTGGAGTGGACCTTCAAGAGGAGGAGTTTCAGCTGATTTGGATAGAGTAATGAGGGGAGATTGACACACAACACTATTCCAACCCCCAGAACTCAATGAAATACGGTCTTTTTGTTCTTTTCTGCAGAACTTTTATTGTGCTTTAGTGTTTTGGTTATAATGTTGTTACCGTATGCTTTCGTCTTTTGGTTAGAATGTATAGCATAATTTAATTTTTGCTTACTTTACTTTTTCCTTACTTTACTTTGTGCTTAATGTTATGCACAGAACACAGGTTTTTGGGAATTATTAGAAAATCTTTCTTGAGGAAATTGGTTAAAGGGAAATCAAGTTTCAAAAAGTGTCCTAAGATAGTACACCTAAAAAAAAAGGAAAATTTTGGTTGAATCCATAGTTAAATGGGATTAGGATATTGGTGCTGGATAATTGGTTAAGATAATCAATTGTAACAACAAGTGATATACCAAGGAAACACACCAAAAATAAAACCCAATTAGTGTGTGAAACCTTAAACAGTTTGATAGTTTCCACTGTTTGTTGTCAAATTGATATTGCTTGAGTTTTCATTTGGATAACATCACACTTGAAGCATGGAAATGATCAAGGCAGTTTTGTTGAATTTAAATAACCCAGTGCCAAACATCCAACTTAGGAATAATCATCCTTTTGTGATAGCCCATTTAAGCATAATTCTTTGAATTATGCACCTTAACCCTAACTTTAAGTACTATCATTTCCCTTTGCACACTTTAGGGATAGAGAGCATAAGTGCATTTTATTCAACTTTAAAATGGGAATTGGTTGGTGGAATTGTACTTAGAAAAGAAAGGGGCTGAGTATTTTGTACTATAACTCACTCCTTAGTATTGTATAGAAATGTATCTAAAAAACAAGAAAAAGGAGTGAGTAATGAAGGAAAAGGAAGCATTGGGTTTTGAGGTATGAGATGGGATGAATTGAGAGTAGGAATGGAAGTGGGTTTAAAGTGCAGTTATGCTCTCTTTTCTAAAGTTGTGCTTTTGTTATCCTGAAAAACCATAATTCTTGGAAGCCGAACCTCATTACAACCCTTAAAAGACCTTGAGATCCATGTTGATTGTGCATGTGGTTTGATTGAAAAAGACTAGCAATTTTAATTTGTTCAATTTCAGTGGAAAATGAGAGAAACACATCCTTATAAGATTCAAGAGAGGATTTCCTTGGTTAAAATCAATGGTTTTTACAATTGATTGTCTTGAAAAATTTGCTGCAATTTTATCCTGCTTTTATGTGATAATTGGATTCACCATTTGCTTCTGATTTTGAATTTGTAGTTTGGAATGCAAAAGTTGTCTCGTAAGGACTGATGAGTCATTATTTTGTACTATTCACATAGCTTTTTGCACCCAATTGTATTAGTGAGTTGTGCTTAATTCTCAATTATTGTCTCATTTTCACTATTTGGGCTTAATTTCAAGACTAATTATTATTTTAATTAATATGAATTATTTGGGTTTAATTATTTCAATACTATTTACAGGACAATCACTGTTAGAAAGGTTGAGAAACAGTTTGAACGTAGTGCACACAATCGTACGGTCTGATACAGCCAAAACCGAACGGTTAGAGACTGTTTGACCGAACGGTCTTAAAAATGTCTTGATCGAGCGGTCTGACGAAGTCAAGACCGAATGGTCTGCCAAAGTCACAACCGAACGAGCTGAGAAAGCCTTGCTGGAAGCCTCCACAGAACGGTCAGCTACCAGCTGAGCACTGTTGAACAGAATGGCTGAGAACGAGAATGGTTTTGTAGTGACCGAAAAGTCAGGTAGAGCATGCACCGAATGGTCGAGCATCACAGAGCCGAACAATTTGTGGAAGCCAATACCGAACGGTCTTCTGAAGACTACATCACACACCACTTCTTGAGCCTGCAAAACATTTCTGATCACACGGTGTGAGCCTTTCATGACCGAACGGTTAGATGATGTGACCAGAAAAACTCAGCAGCAGTGTTAGAAGCACATTTCTGGACTTCAAGAGGATGGGCACATCAATAGTGTAGTTTAATTTCGTTTTAGAAGTTCATTGGGTCAAACCTTAAGACTTTGGGCCCAATTGTAGGTTATTTTGTAGGACAAGCCCATTAGAAGGGCACTTTTGTAATTTGGGGTATATATACCCCAAAATCACTTTCATTTGACCTAACCTCCCAGCCGCCACTTACGTTTTTCTGTTCTTGGGAGCTCCTTCTTCCTCCCCTTGGAGAGGTTTTAGGTGTTGTTCTCTTTACTTTTCAATGAATGTATGAACTCATTTTTAATTTCATTTGCATTTGTGTTTCCATTTTCAATTCCAGTTCCATTGTTTGCTTCTAGTTTTCTTTGTTGTTTCGTTTCATGGTTCTAATTTCACGTGTTTGATTTTATGCTTTCAGTGGAATTTGCGTTCCTGTTCATTTTATGCTTTCATTTACGTTCTACTTAACGTTCTGAATCATTCCCGTTTTCTGGTTTAGTCCTAGTGTGATTTACGTTCTAAGTTGTTACGTTTGCTGTTATGCTCGTTTTTTAGTTCAGGTGCATTTAATTCTGTTCACATTTCAATTCTGCACATTTACTGTTTCAGCATTTACCAAATTACCGTTCGGTTTTTCATTGCTACCGTTCATCCCATTTGTCTTTTCTTATTGTTGAGATTGTTGATAGGAAGATCACTTTCTTAGCTAAACCTACAATCTCAGAGGTTCTGTTTTTTTATGATGACAACTCATAATTAATAACACATGTGTTGTTTATGTGTTACATGTTCATTACTGTGTTACATGCTCATTACTTTCATGTTTATGATTATTGGAGAACATATTTTGTGTTAATTTTGTCATTGCTGCAATGAACTATGTTTTACATGAGATCTTATCTGTGAATGCATGACATATGTTTTAGAAAAGGAAAACCACATGCACTTTTGTTGAACTTATAATATGTGGCAAAACATCAATTTTAAGTGGACTTCATTATGAAGTAAGTCGATTAAAACCCGTGGCTTTCCACAAACTTTTCGTGGAGGTCACACACGAAGGCACAAAAGAAGTAAAGAGAGCCAGAAAGAACTCATTGATACAGGAGTATGAACTGTTCAGAATGAACGCTAGAGAGACTATATATGAAGTACAAAAAAGATTTACTCACATAGTCAACCACCTGATGGCTCTAGGAAAAGTGTTTGACAAAGAAAGGATCAATATCAAGATATTGAAAAGTCTGAATAGAAGCTGGCAACCCAAGGTTACTGCAATTTCTGAATCAAGAGATCTTACTGTTGAGATTGTTGATAGGAAAAGCACTCATTTAGTTGAACCTACAATCGCCGAGCTTCTGGTTTTTTATGATGACAACATAATTAATAACACATGTGATGTTTATGTGTTACATGTTCTATTGCTTACATACTATATGTTTTAATCAATGTGTAAATCTGTTTTAAAGCATTAAGAACATGATTGTGTTGATACATTGCATTTCACTATGCTATATAATTGATTTTATTAGTGAATGCATGTTTGATGTTTTATTGAAAGAAGACCACTAGCACTTATTCTGTAATTTTAATTGTGTGGCAAAACAACAGTTTTAAGTCGACTTCATTATGAGGTGAGTTGATTAAAACTCGAGGCTTTGCACAAACTTTTTCAAAGTGTGTTGTGAGTATTTTCAAAGAGAAAGTATTTCAAAACTTTTTTTAACTGTGTGGAATAGTCGATTACATGCAACCTGCATTCGACTAAGTCTGTTACAGTTTTGAAATTCTGTTAATTCTTGTGTTAAATGTTACAACGGCTATATATTTAAATATGTTGACCAAGCCTTTAATGTGATTCGACTGTATTAATTTTACATTCAATTAACTACATTGATTGCTGCTAACTGCTTTGACGGAATTGTTACATTCGACTGCAATAGTAGCTTAGTCGATTAAAATGCGTTAGAATTGTGTTTATCTATAAATTGACGCGAACTTGATTTCTGTAAGAACTTTTGTGAATCTAACAGTTTGTGATATTTTGCAGAAAGTGCATTCTTACAGAGAAAGAGAAAGAGCTCCAAGAAACAAGAAGTGACCATGGTGATCATCTACTTGTGGATTCTTGAAGAGCAAGTTAATTTTACTTACAACAGCTGATCATATCTGCACTTTGGGTGTAACTAAAAGATCAGAGGCTATAATCTTGTAAAGATTGGATTGAGGTTTCCCTGTTGTGATTACAGGAAGAAGAGCGTGTTGCGTTCTTGACTTTGAGGGTGGCTTAAAGGGTTGGACTACAGGAGAGGGGATTCTTGCTGCTAGTCTGTTTTGTATATGCCTATATTTTGGTTAGAGGGTTAGAGAAGTGTTTTATATTTTTGACGTGAGGTCGTTATAAAAACATTATTGTAAAAACCTTGATCATTATAGTGCATTGGCTTCCTGTACTTGGAAGGACACTGGATGTAGGCTTGGCCGAACCAGTATAAAAACTCAGAATTTGATCTTTCTATCCCTGCACTTTTTATTCAGTCGACTTCTTACCGTAATTAATTGATTATATTTTCGCTGCATAAACAAATCTTTTTCCTTGCGTTTCAAGAAAGATTTTAAAGGCATCCACTTTGCGAAAAAGATTTAAAGAAAACTTTGTTTTTACATTTAACCAATTCACCCCCCCTAGGTGTGAGAAATTAAGCCATTATATTTTCAACACTTACAAGCATGAATATGGCTACCTTGTTCGGCAAGCTAAGAGAACATGAGCTTGAACTTGGAAGACTAAAAGAAGAGGAAGAAATTGAAGAAAAGAAGTCCATAGCCTTGAAAGCCACTGGCAAAAAAGCCTCAAAGATTGTATCATCTGAGGATGAATCTGACGCTGAACTGGACAACAATGAGCTGATGTCCATGGTGGTAAGAAAATTCAATCGATTCATGAAAAACAAAAGTCAATTTACTGACCATGCAGGTACTAGAAAGGGAAAGAAAATTACAAGATCAAATGTTGTTCAGTGTTATGAGTGTGGCAAAGAGGGTGATGAGTCGTTATTTCTTGAATTATATTTAGTTTATTGCACTTAAATAAACCAGGGAATTGTGTTTAATTGTTTGTTATTTCCCCGTTTTCCGAATTCTGCTTAATTTGGTCGGAAATTTGTAATTGTGCTAATTTGGATTTTCTGAGCTGATTAAGTGCATTTTTGAAGTGCAGGAAAATTTCGGAAATACATTTTGGGACATCAGGAAGAATGCCAAATAAATTCAAGACTCTCCACACAGACATTTTTTTTGAATTAATTAAATTGTAATTCAGTAGTTTAGAATTTTTGAATCAACTCTTATATTTTGGGTCAATTTTTGGTAAATTAGATTAGACCCAAAATTAGAAATTAGTGACATGGACCCTAGGGTTTTAGTGTGTGGACCCAACTTTATTAAAAGGAGAGCACACGGCCTAGGTTAGCCGCCACTTGCCATTTTGCCACTTACTCTCTCGGTCTTTGGTTTTGAGGTTTTTGTTTTTTTGAACTTTTTCGGATGGGGGCTGAACATTGTTTTTGAATTGAAGGAATGGAATGATTTTTATCATCTTTGCTGAATTCTCATTGCCGCTTCCATTTGGGTTACAACACTTTCATTTTCTTTTCGTTTTTTTTTTTAATTTTAACATGCTGACGGGTTGGTGATTTGAGATTGGATGGAGGGTTGTCACGGAGAGTGAGCTGATTTCTTTTCACATGGAAAATGAAATGGAGGCAAGTGTTGATTGGAAGAAGTGGAATGGTGTACGAGTGTTGCGCTGGAAGAAATGAAGCACGAAGTGGAAAGGAAGCACACGGTGGCAGGGAGAAGTCACGTCCAAAACACATGGGCAGAGGAAGCACATTCTCATTTCTTTTATTTATAAGCAAGCACGGTGCAGTATTTTCTTCTCGGTTTTTCCAGCATGAGAAAGTGGTGAGCACATGGGAAGCAGCTCTCAGTTTTCATTGTTTTTAGATATTAGGATTAGGATGGTGTTTTAATGAAGGAGAAGAGATGATGAGATTGGAGAAGGTGAGCAGTGACGACCAGCGAGAAAAAAAAAGACTCGCACGTGCATCCAAATGGGAGTTGGAGAATGGTGTCACGGTCTGGATGGGATTTCTTTTTAGCATATTTAACCTTCATTTTCTTTTAAGGGAAAACCACTGAATGATGGGACGTTTGGCAGTATTATAGCAATGCAATTCTTTTATTTATTGGAGAAAGGAGAAATCAATTAGGATGGAGGAAGGTGTGCACGAGAACTTGGAAGTAGATTAGGTTGGAGATGTCTTTTCTTTGAGAAATGAAGAAGTATATTAGGTGGGAGTAGGTGTCACGTCCAGCAAAGGGGATAAGTCACATCAATTCTAGCACATTTGGAGCATCAGCACGTGAATGAGCAGATTCTCATTACATTTTTCCTTCATTTGGTTTTGTCCACGGAAGAGCAAGCAACTGGACGAAGTGGAGCAGTGTTGGGAAGCATAGTTTCTTGAAGCATGGGGAAGTACAGCACGGTTGTAGATTTATCTTTTTAATTAGCGTTGGATTATTGCACTTTAATTAATTCACATGATGAAATTAAAGTCTTGTTTCATGCTGCACGGTGCCTTCATGGCTAAAACAAAATTGCACTTATGATTTATCACCGTCTGATAGTTTTTTTATTCACCAACTTATGTTTTCATTCCAATTTTCCTTACGCATATGCATGTTTAATTAAATGCTCCTAAGTTTTTTTTTAGTGACTTATTTTTCTTTTTTTTCTTTATTTAAATTTTAATATTCTCTTTAATATTTTCAATTATGTTTGATTGTGTTTAATTTCCATTTTAATTTAGTTCATTTATTATTGCAAAAACTCTTAAACAACTCCCACTACGTCTTTGACCTGATTCTTGAACCACATTTGGTCCTTGAGAGACGACCTAGGAGTCACTTCCTAGCACTATACTGCATTCTTTTATGCACAACTTTTGTGGGAGGTGCGACCCTCTCATCAGAGGGTCACATTAAACCTGAATATCCAGACCTGAAAGTCAAGCAAAGAGCAAGCAGAAGATTTCCTCAAGACAAGAGTAGGAAGCAGATTAAGGTCAAATATGACATGCTGCGTGATGCATTTCAAGAGGTGCATGTTGAAGCCATGCGACTGCAATATAAGGTCAATCGACTTATATCTAAAAGAAGCGACTATGATCACAAAATCAACAATCTGGCTGAGGAGAATGAAAGACTGGAAAAGGAGTTAAATGATGCTTTAGAGTCTGTGAAGAAAAGTAATGCTGAAACAAAGTGTGCTAAACAGGATTGTCAAAACTATCCTATATTGGTTGAAAAGATTCATTACTTGACTTGCACGTTAGCAAAATTCACACAGGGCAAAGACAACTTGGATGTTCTGAAGGCATCTGGAAGAGCTGTATTCAGACAAGGCATTGGCTACAAAGCTCAAAGCAACATGACAAACACAAAGAAATTTGTTGATATAAGTAAGCCTGTTACACATGCATGTTTCTATTGCAATAATATTGGACATAATGTTAGAAACTGCTTTTATAGAAAGGTTGGAGTTCCTAAAGGATTATATAGATGGATTCCCAAGGAACAACTTTCTGCTAACAAACAAGGACCCAAATTCAAATGGGTACCTGCATCAAAAATCTAAGTTGTGTTGCAGGAAAGCAAATGATGTTGTAGCAGTGCAGAACTCATGGATGAACTAACTTGATGATATCAAAGTTCTTGAGTATGTACAAGTGCTAACGATTATTATCTCACTGCATCATGCATGATATTTGTTTGAAGATTTTTTTATGAATGTATGATTGTTGTTTGGTTGATTGAGATTGTTTTTCTATGAAAATCAATTTTTATGACTTTTTAATCGATTGGATTAAGTACGTAGTTGACTACATGTTACTGTATTTGTGTTTCTGTTTTGTGAAAACCTTTTGTCATACAAGCTAAGTATCTCTGTTTTAGGGCTTTCTATGTTTGAAAATTTGAATGGGCCTAGTTGAGTATATCATGGATCGCGCCTTTATATATGTATGCTTGTCTTGAGTCTGTTTCACATAAGTTACACAAAACTCTTGTTTCTGTTAAAGACTCTCTACATTCTATACAAAATTCTACAAGATGGTCGCTTCATCTTCACGACTAGGGAAGCGCTCTGCATCTTCTAGAAGAAAAGTTGACATGGTAGGTGATAACGGTTGAAAATACTGTTATTTGTGATGTAATTTAGATACTAAATGCACCATTTTCTGCTTCGAAACTTGCTTGGAATCATGTTTTTCTATTAAGTTGTGTGAATAAGAGAGTTGAGATTGAATTTGATGATTTTATGACTAATTCCCCTTGTTTTGGCAGGAAATGAGATAATATGGAGAGTGATGCAAAATTTATGAACACCGAAAACGGTGCCACAAACTTGTTTAACAATCGGCAAGTGTGACCGAATCGTTCAAGTAATAAAACTCGGTAAGACCAAGTATCGTTTTCTCAAAGGACTCACGGCCTAGTTTAGCTATTTGATTCGTTGATTATTTAAGACTTGTGAACGATTGATTATAGTTTTAATGCAAAAGACAGTAATTAAACATGTATGCATGAATGTGATCAATGGCAAAAAGAGTAAAACAAACACGGAATGAATTATATGGATGAGTATGTTGTTGGGGTTATCAATTTCATCTTATCCACTCTCATATACTTTAGGAATTCATCAATCTTTTCATCAATGTTAATGTCACTCTCTAAATTACCTTGTCAAGAAGGCCTATCCTTAATTACGAGTTCATACAATTCCTAGCATTCCTAGTAATTAGTTCTGAAGTGTAGGAGCTTAAAGGCAACCAATATGCTATTGGGAGAAATTCCCCGGATCTAGACTTCCCCGTACGTTCCCATATCGACAAAATCAATGATCATGACAATGAATGAGTTAAACAATGCATGCTTTGAGCAAAGAGGAAAAACCCTAACTAATGATGAAAGAAAGCATGTATCTCAAATAAGATGTTTAAACACTAATTCCATATATGAGAGTTTCACAAGATTACATTGATTCCCCAACAACAATACAAGCTTTAGTTCACCATATTCATGGTGAAACTAGATGAACAATAATGAAAGAATGGAAGAGATAGAAAAACCCTAGAAAGAGAAGAGGAGAGCCGTCACCATCTCCCAATCTACCCCCAAGGGGTGAAAAGTGTGTTTCTGCTTCCTCCCAGCCAAAGATCCAAACCCTAGGAACACCTAAAGCTTATATATTGTTCGTAAAATTACAGAAAATTAGGCCCAAGCCCAAAATAGTGCCGCTCAACGGTAAACTACCGCTCAGCGGTAAGTGCGTGAGTTGGTTTCCTCCCCTCAGCGGCCTTTGCACCCCTCAGCGGAGCCAACGTGGGTTTTTGAGTACCGCTCAACGGTAAACTGCCGCTGAGCGGTGGTTGCGGCTTCTCGTTTTGCACTTTTTAATGTCTTTTCTGATTCCATTCCTATCCTTCTTCACTTCTTTCACCAAATTCACCTTAAAACCTGCATAAAACACTGAAATCAAGCATAAACCTGTCCAGCTCTCTTATTTCTAAAAATATAGCCAATAGCATGATTTCAAGCTAGTTTCTAAGTGTTTAAGGTTGGTTTTAGTATCAAATTTAAGCATGAAAATAACAGTTTTTCAACTGTTATCACAACCCCAAACTTAGAACTTTGCTTGTCCTCAAGCAAACAAAATGTAACTCAATCTTCTACCAATCTGTACAATGGTTCACTCATTCAAAAATCCTCTTTTCAAGATAAGTAAAAACTTCAATCAAACTCATGACAAAGATTTCAATCAAGATATGCACATGCTTTGGGTGTTCACAAAATCACTTAATATCCAACAAATGCTATTTTTCATGAATGATCAATCAACTAAGCATGGATGTTCATGTGCTCATGGAATATTTCCTCACTAGGTAAAGTATTTCACTCAAACACAAGTGTATAAGAGGTAATCACTCATTCGCTCTACTACCACAATGTCACAAGAATTGACTTTGCCTTTCATTTAACCACAATCAAATACATTCACAAGCATGCATCATCACAAGGACTTTTCAATGGCTTATAATGTGGCTGGGCTAACAAGAAAATTGGTTTTTCTAGATCACAAAACCCTTGAGTTAAGAGAATCATATAAACACAATCATTCTTACTTTCCCAACTTCCCTTTGCATTGAGCTTTGCTTTTTCTTTTCTTTTCTTTTCTTTCTCTTTTTCTTTTTCTTTTCACATTCTTATTTCTTAGCTCTTAGCTCAATGCTTTCAATTTCCCTTTCTATTTTCCAACAACCCCAAACTTGAACATTTGTCAATACCACAAAGTATTTTCTACTTAACTCAAGGTAAAGCTTCAAACACGGGTTTTAAATCTATGTTCAAGGCTAAGGGTTCAAAGGATAGAACACATAGTGTTCTCTTTTAGTGGCTTATTTCATGCAATTTGGCTAATATAAGGGTTACCAACAAACGACCTTGATCATATAATGCAAACAAGCAAGTAATTCAATCATAGCAAACCTGGGCAAAGTCATTCACGCTTTCAAAGTAATAGCACTCAATCACAAAAATTCTGGAGCTCAAAACCTCACATACAAGCTCATTCACATTTGACATACACATCCTGCTCAATATCACAATCACAATCACAATAACTTGCATTTGTTCACGAAGCTTGTGAACCACCTGTATAAGCATGTAATGTGTACATCTCACCATCAATCTATACCAAAGCATCATTCAAGCATTACTTATCAAACAATCACAATCATAAGAAAACCATCATAACAAACAAAGTTTCCAATTGAGTACATCAAACCCTATTCTAAAAATAACGATGAATGATAAAACAAATCCTGCTCTAGTGCTTTGAAAAACTCATCCCCATCAATGATGCTCTCTCTCAACCCCAAACTTAGATGGACAACAAGTGAGAAAGTGAGTGGAAAAGAAATTTTCTCAAAAAGGGGATGAGGGAAA
Organism: Vigna angularis; assembly: GCF_016808095.1. NCBI lineage: Eukaryota > Viridiplantae > Streptophyta > Magnoliopsida > Fabales > Fabaceae > Vigna > Vigna angularis. Next base: position 16,690,399 of record NC_068973.1, on the reverse strand, counting down.
AGTTGTAGAAAATCTTGGAAAAGTATGTAGGAGTGTGTATGCAGAGAAGAATCTAAAAAGAGAGGCCAAGGCGCAGCTTAGGGTATAAAAATACCCCTAATGGGCTCGGGTTCCGCTGAGGGGCAACCTAAGCCCCTTCTGCGACACTACCGCTCAGCGGTAGTTTGCCGCTCAGCGGTAGTTTGCCGCTCAGCGGTAGTTTGCCGCTCAGCGGTAGTTTGCCGCTCAGCGGCACTTACGGGAAGTTCTCTCCTTCTCCTTAGCTTAACCTAAATGCGTCCTAAACATACCCCTAACTGGCTTCCTGCAATTAAGGTCTCAGATCACTCAAACATTCAATCCCTATCATGCAACTAAAGCAGAATAAAAACAAACAATACAGATAAAATCAATCAACTGGGTTGCCTCCCAAGTAGCGCTTGTTTAACGTCACGAGCCTGACCCAAAATCCACCAACACCCATCAGTAGGTGCAGATCTTTCTTACCAACACCCATCAGTAGGTGTATACAAACATAGTATCCTTCAGTAGATACTCTTCCGCCTAACATCCATCAGTAGATGTAAACCCTGTAACAAACTTATAACAAAAACAAATACCCAAAAGTTCAAAATTACATCACCAAAACAAAAATTAAAAGTTCTTAAATCACTGGGTTGCCTCCCAGCAAGCGCTCTTTTAACGTCACTAGCTTGACCCAAGCTCATGTTCTTTCTTCTTTTTCTTCTTTCTACTGAACTTCTTCAGGAATTGATAAAACCAGGAACGTGCTGCAATGTCTCAATCATAGGAACTTTAATCTCCAATTTCTTGAAGATTTCCATAAAGGGCTCAAATTCCTTCTTCCTATGATACTTCTTTGGATGGGGACGAGGTTTTTCATATGATTCTTTCTTTTTTTCTCTCGTCCTCTTTCTCTTTTCTCTCACTTTCTTTTTTTCTTTTCTTTTTCTACTCACCTTCTCAATCTTCACACAAATTTTCTCTTCTTCTTTCTCTTTTCTCTCTTTTCTCTCTTCTTTTTCCAACTCAACTTTTTCAACATTTACACTCACTAGCTCTTGACACTCTTCCCTGGGGTTAACCACAGTATTAGCCCCAAAATCCGTGTCAGGCCTTTCATCCAACTGCTTGGTAATCTGCCCCATTTGAATCTTCAAGTTCTTAATAGCAACATCAGTACTCTTTTGAGAAGATTCAGTTTTCTGTATAAATTGATTAAGAGATTCTTCCATCTTTATGAACCTTTCATTAAATGCAGAAAACTGTTGCCATAAAGTTGGTTGTTGTTGTTGCTTGTTGAATTGCCCATTTTGTCCAGCCTGCCCATTTTGCCCTTGACCAATACTTGAGTGTGGTTTCCACCCTTCATTGAAATTCTCCTGACTGTATGGAAATTGGTTGGCCATGAAGTTAACATCCTCTAATGCTTCTGCTGGAAAGGCGCATTGACCATTGATATGATCACCTCCACATAATTCACACAACTGTGATTGAACCTGTGCAACAGTCTTTAACTCTTGTGGTAGTTGTGAAAGTGTTTTTTTTAGAGTCTCCAGTATTTTTATTAGTATTTTGTTCTGTGCTAGCAAGGCGTCATGAGATTTCAACTGTAGAACTCCTTTTTGTTGAATAGGAGCTCGTCTTTCACTGTTCAGGTCGTTATCACTAGTAGCCATGTCTTCAATTATTTCTGTGGCTTCCTCTGGAGTCTTCCATTTGATATTGCCTCCAGCTGATGCATCAAGCATCATCATGGTTTGTGAACCAAGACCTCCAAGGAAGATTAGGACTACTTCTCCTTCTTCAAATCCATGCGTAGGAGTCTTTCTTAATAGGCTTTTGTACCTGTCCCATGCGTGACCTAGTGTTTCCTCCATGCCTTGTCTAAACGAAGAGATCTCTTGCTTCCCGTTGTTGATTTTAAAGCTTTGTTGCTGCCATTGTTGTTGTGGTTGGTTCTCAAATTGTCCGGCAGCTTGCCAAAATTGGCTTTGATCCATGCTTGAGTGAGGTTCCCACCAATGGTTGAGATTACTTTGGTAGAATTGAGTGCCCATATAGTTAAATTCTTGACCAAATTGCATTCTGCAGACATTAGGCACAAAACCCTAAAAACAATTGTTAGCACAAAAAGATATAAAAGAAGATATAAGATTAGAGATAAGAAGATAAAATAAAAAACAGAAAACAGAAAAATAAAAACAGAAAAATAAAATATAAAATAATAACCAAAAATAAAATAAAATAAAATAAAATAAAAACTGAAAAATATAAACAGAAAATAAAAATTCGAAATTTAAATTAAAAATTCAAAAACAAGTCAAAGATAATCAATAATCAAACAAATAAACTAGTTAAACCACGAGTCCCCGGCAACGGGGCCAAAAACTTGATGCCAAATTTATGAACACCGAAAACGGCACCACAAACTTGTTTAACAATCGGCAAGTGTGACCGAATCGTTCAACTAATAAAACTCGGTAAGACCAAGTATCGTTTTCCCAAAGGACTCACGGCCTAGTTTAGCTATTTGATTCGTTGATTATTTAAGACTTGTGAACGATTGATTGTAGTTTTAATGCAAAAGACAGTAATTAAACATGTATGCATGAATGTGATCAATGGCAAAAAGAGTAAAACAAACACGGAATGAATTATATGGATGAGTATGTTGTTGGGGTTATCAATTTCATCTTATCCACTCTCATATACTTTAGGAATTCATCAATCTTTTCATCAATGTTAATGCCACTCTCTAAATTACCTTGTCAAGAAGGCCTATCCTTAGTTACGAGTTCATACAACTCCTAGCATTTCTAGTAATTAGTTCTGAAGTGCAGGAGCTTAAAGGCAACCAATATGCTATTGGGAGAAATTCCCCGGATCTAGACTTCCCCGTACGTTCCCATATCGACAAAATCAATGATCATGACAATGAATGAGTTAAACAATGCATGCTTTGAGCAAAGAGGAAAAACCCTAACTAATGATGAAAGAAAGCATGTATCTCAAATAAAATGTTTAAACACTAATTCCATATATGAGAGTTTCACAAGATTACATTGATTCCCCAACAACAATACAAGGTTTAGTTCACCATATTCATGGTGAAACTAGATGAACAATAATGAAAGAATGGAAGAGATAGAAAAACCCTAGAAAGAGAAGAGGAGAGTGATGAGAGGGTCGCACCTCACACAAAAGTTGTGCATAAAAGAATGCAATACAGTGCTAGGAAATGACTCCTAGGTCGTCTCTCGAGGACCAAATTTAGTTCAAGTCTCAAGTCAAACACACAGTGGGGGGGTTTGAAAATGTTTTTGTGGATGCAATTGAACTAAAAAAAATGAAAATTAAACACAACCGAATATAAATAAAAGCATTAAAATGAAACTACAACAGATAAATATCCAAACACAATTCAACCTGTAAAAATGCAACGGTTACACTAAAACATTAAATGCACAATATTGTCATCTATCCTACACATTCACCACCAAAAAGAAGAAAAGCATTTAAACATACAATATAAAATATTCCAAGGCAAAAGAAATAAAAGAAAATAAAACTTTTCTACCATTAACCATGACCCACATTCTCTCCTCAAGCCAAATGTAAATTGGAATTGCTACTACAAATGGAATCCGTGATGAAGCACCCTCCTTTTCAGCTCAACCTTCCCGTCACATACTGTTCCAATGAATCAGCACCTTCTTATAATCACTTATCCATTTCTCAAGAAGAGACAGCTATCACCGTACCTTGCTGCTCCTAAGTTATCCATTCATTCTAAAAAAAATAAAAGAAATGCATCCAATAGCCGTGGGCCACTCTTCCAGCCATCACCGTGCACCACACAATTCACCTACTCTACTTCTTCATTCTCATTCTTCAATTGAAAAGCAAAGTAATTGAAATGCTCAATCACGGTACCTTTTTCATTCAATGAAAGACATAAAAGTCAATCCTCATTATTCCCATCCTATGATGTGCTGCACCGTGAGCTTTCTCTCCACCTACTCTATGACGTGATGTTTCTCTTCTCTCATTCCCTTGCACACCATTCCAGCCGCTCTGCCAAGCCGTGACACCATTTCTTCCACCTAATCTTCCTCTCAAATAAATAAAAGACTTGCATCCATTTCATTCTCCACGTTTCAGCACACCACCTACTCCCATCACCTCTTCATTCCAACCGTGACTTGCCTCCATTTCATTCTCCACGTGAAAAGAATCCACCTCAACTCCCGTGATAGCTGCTGCCCATTCTCCATTCAACACCACTTTATTCCCTTCAATGCTTCCAACCGTGCATCAACTTCACCAATCAACACTTGCATCCATTTCAAGACATTCCCGTGAGCTGCTGCTTTCAAATCAGCTTTCTTCCCAACTTGACACCACACGCTTCTTGCTTCCAGCTCCACCTAATCACTTCCTCAACGCTGCTTCTTGGTCGTGACACCTTCCGGCTTCATCTCTCCGTGAAACACCTCACTTTTCATAATGAAAATTAAACAAGCATTCTCAGGAGTCCAGCGTTTGCAAAAACGAAGTAAAAAAAAAATGAAAGTGTGTTCTTCATTCATCATTCAAAATAACGTTTTAGTCAAGAAACATCAAAATGTGCCTCTAAACCAAAAGCCTGGACCGAGAGTTTTTTTTTTAGAGTGGGTGGCGGCTGGACAAGGGTCGTGTGTCCCTTTTTTAATAAGGGTAGGGTCCACACACAAAATTAAAAACCCTAACCTAAAAGGCATATGTGCTACAAAAAATATTTTTTTACAAAATTGCCGCTAAAAGGGTCCAAAACACCTAATTCTAATTAAGGGCTTCTAGAAAACGAAATTACAACTTTAATTAGAATCTAAATGACTAAATGTTGAGCCTTTGAGTGTGTCACTCAATATCCCAATGCTCCAGATGATGTTTCCACAACTTCCCTGCAACCAGAAATGCACTTAATCAGCTCAGAAAACCCAAATTAGCACAATTACGAATTTCCGACCAAATTAAGCAGAATTCGGAAACCGGGGAAATGACAGACAATTAAACACAATTCCCTGGTTTATTTAAGTGCAATAAACTAAATATAATTCAAGAAATAACGACTCATCAAAATAGACCACACTTAGTCTTTTGCACTCCTGGGCAAAACCAAAACGAAAACCAGGGAACTACTCAAACATCAGGGAGCCGACACAGACTCGACAGACAGACAACAAAGACTCCAAAAAAGAAACACAGTTGCACAATTCTCACAAAATCTGGACGGTAAAAGGTATAGGCAGAATCCCACACAGAGTCGATGAAAGCAAATACTCAAAGAATCATCCAAATAGTTCAGTACAAGGAAAACATTTAATCAGTTCAAGAGATGAATCAAAAGCAACAGAGCCTCACAGATGCACACAATCAGTGTTTCTCTCAAGTGTTTAAGGTAAATCAATGTCACTCAATGCACTCAAGAAAGCAAACACAAATAGACTTGGCAACCCCTAATATCAACACTCAAGCACATACGCATGTTCAAATCAAAAGGTCTTTTCATGGTTGTAATGGGGCCAAGGACAAGGGAGGATATATCTGGATAAGAAACTACAAACCATAAGGAACAGAGGAGCCATGGGGAGCAAGTGTAAACACATTCAAACACACCCACAACCTCGAATTCCATCCTCTTCTTGACTCCATTATTCACAAAAAAAAAACAATTTCTCTTTTTTTTTCATTTTTCTCTATTTATTATTATTTTTTTTTCATCATCCTGTCTCTTTTCTTTTCTCTCTTTTCAAAACAAAACTGTAAAAGACAAGATACACATATATTTACCAAAACAAAACAAGAAGAGGAACCAACTAGCCAACTCATCAGAAACCCCCAAGAGACCACACTTGTTCCCAAAACACTTCCAAAGCTCCAAAATTCCCTAAGGTTAAGGTAATCATGGTTTTTCACTTAGGGCTAGTGTATGAGCATTCAAAACAAAGAAATGGGGGAAAGTATAGGCTCAAAAAGGGTTTTCAAAGGATTAGAACAAGGTAAGCTTATTTGGCTAGAGAGGCTCAAGAACAAAACTGCCTTTATCACTTCCAAACATGCATATCAATCAAGAATTATCAACAAGAGTCAAGCCAAGGCATATGTGCAAGCAATCAAGAGACATATCACACACAAGAAAGAACATAAAGTGGCTCAAATTCTCACACAGGGCATTTGTGTCACAATCAATTCAACTCTCAAACATCATGATCATCTTCCAAGCAAAGAAAAGCAAAGAATCCAACATCTCAGAGTATCAATGAAGTGAAGGAAAACTGACAACCTGACCACAATCCAGAATTCACGAAAAGCATGCAAAACTGTACACAAGACACAACAAAAACTACCTAGAAAAGAAAAAATTTAACCAAGAAAACAAAAACTAACAGAAAAATCAGAATCTCCCCCAATAGACCACACTTAAACTACACAGTGTCCTCAATGTGTCATAAGCATAAGATCGAAAATCAAAACAGTGAACAGATCATGGACAAGTGCAATAAAAGTAGGGAAAGGGGGAGAAGAGAGAAAGGAAACTCCCCTGATCATGGTGGCAGTTGCCAATTTTGGACTTTCAGGGAGATGTCTTCCACCACAGGATCCAGCAAGGAAGTTTTGAGGAAGAATTGCTTCATCCTCCAGATTTGATCTAGCAGGGAGATATCATCCACAGCTGGATCTAAGAAGCAAAGATTGTTGATGAGCAGGTTCAACTGGTGCCTATTGATCTTGAAGCTTTTGTCAGTGTTAGCACCTTTATTTTCCACTGTAGGTGTTTGTCTAACAAATTCATGTGTACCTTCTGCAACATGGTTAGTGCGATGTGTCTCCAAAGAAATGATATGCAGGGGTATAACACCCAATCCTAGTGTAACAGACTGAACCTCAGATACATCCTCAGAACATGAATCAATTTCAAAATCACAAGCAATATCAACTACAGACTCAGATTCATGTTCAATGCATGGAGAATAAACATTCGGATGCGACAGCAAAAATTGGTTCTCATCATGCATAGAGGGAAAATTAAAATCAGACTCAACAACAATATAATCATCAACATACCTCTCAACAACATAATCATCAATATAATCAAATTGAGGTATGCTTACCTCCTCTTCCTTGAAGATTGCTAAAGTGTGGGAAGATGAAGGTGGTCTACCTGGTTCAGGATTACTGCTTATTTCTGCCTGCTCCTCAAAATATTCATCACTCTCCTCAGGTGCAAGGGTAGGGACATAGGATGATGGGAAAGTAGATGGCACAGTAGTAAGCTCATGACTCTTCTCCCCATCTTCTATGTTGATGCCACTATCATCATCATCTGGAATCTGAACAGTCTGAAATGGTAACTCTGAATCTTGAGACTGTTCCTCAGTGAGTTGAGTGGCCATCTGCCCTATCTGATCAGTCATACTCTGAATGACAACTCCTATTTCTTGCTGGAACTGCATGTTCTCTTGCTGGAACTAAAAGTTCTGCATGGTCATCTGCTCCAACAACTCCTTCAATGTAGGCTCAGAAGTAGAAGGCTGAGGAGCTATTTCGGCAAGAGCACTATACTGCTGATTCTCGTATTGCTGGACTGGTGGAGGCATAAAAGTACTCTGGAATGGTGGTTCTTGATATTGATGCTGTGGAGCATTATACCATCCCAAGGTAGGGTCATTCCATCCAAGACCGTTGTTGTAAGCATATTGCATAGGGGAAAATTTGCTCAGAAACTGATGCTCAAGATATCCCCAATCGGTAACGGATCTCAGAGGAAGAGAGTCTTTCCAATCCTTAGCTGCTCCTTGTAATGAATGCGGAAATGCGCTCAAGAACATGTGATCAAGAGGGACATCTGGAGGCTTCATTGAAGAGCACATGATGTGGAACTCCTCCAAATGTCTATGTGGGCATTCTCCTGCAAAACCATGAAACTTAGGGAGCAAATATGTCAGTCCAGTGCTTAGAACGCAATAAAAATCATCCTTTGTAGGTGGAACCGGCTCACAAAGAGAGCTCTCAGAAGTTTGAGGATGAGCCATATTGTTCTCAGCATAAAAATCAGCAGAATAAACATGAGGACTGTACTCAGAGTTAGATGCAGAAGGAGAATCATACTCAGAGGCACTCACAGAATAAGCACCATTCACATAACCAAAATAGGTAGACATGGAAAAAGAAAAATACTAAAAATTACGAAACAAATAAAACACAACACATTTATACATGCACCACGCACACAAAACAGAATATCACATCACATCACATCACAACACAAGACAAATCACAACACACACTAACACAACAAAAAGACCTAAGACTGAACCGTTGGTCCCCGGCAACGGCGCCATTTTGATGAGAGGGTCGCACCTCACACAAAAGTTGTGCATAAAAGAATGCAATACAGTGCTAGGAAATGACTCCTAGGTCGTCTCTCGAGGACCAAATTTAGTTCAAGTCTCAAGTCAAACACACAGTGGGGGGGTTTGAAAATGTTTTTGTGGATGCAATTGAACTAAAAAAAATGAAAATTAAACACAACCGAATATAAATAAAAGCATTAAAATGAAACTACAACAGATAAATATCCAAACACAATTCAACCTGTAAAAATGCAACGGTTACACTAAAACATTAAATGCACAATATTGTCATCTATCCTACACATTCACCACCAAAAAGAAGAAAAGCATTTAAACATACAATATAAAATATTCCAAGGCAAAAGAAATAAAAGAAAATAAAACTTTTCTACCATTAACCATGACCCACATTCTCTCCTCAAGCCAAATGTAAATTGGAATTGCTACTACAAATGGAATCCGTGATGAAGCACCCTCCTTTTCAGCTCAACCTTCCCGTCACATACTGTTCCAATGAATCAGCACCTTCTTATAATCACTTATCCATTTCTCAAGAAGAGACAGCTATCACCGTACCTTGCTGCTCCTAAGTTATCCATTCATTCTAAAAAAAATAAAAGAAATGCATCCAATAGCCGTGGGCCACTCTTCCAGCCATCACCGTGCACCACACAATTCACCTACTCTACTTCTTCATTCTCATTCTTCAATTGAAAAGCAAAGTAATTGAAATGCTCAATCACGGTACCTTTTTCATTCAATGAAAGACATAAAAGTCAATCCTCATTATTCCCATCCTATGATGTGCTGCACCGTGAGCTTTCTCTCCACCTACTCTATGACGTGATGTTTCTCTTCTCTCATTCCCTTGCACACCATTCCAGCCGCTCTGCCAAGCCGTGACACCATTTCTTCCACCTAATCTTCCTCTCAAATAAATAAAAGACTTGCATCCATTTCATTCTCCACGTTTCAGCACACCACCTACTCCCATCACCTCTTCATTCCAACCGTGACTTGCCTCCATTTCATTCTCCACGTGAAAAGAATCCACCTCAACTCCCGTGATAGCTGCTGCCCATTCTCCATTCAACACCACTTTATTCCCTTCAATGCTTCCAACCGTGCATCAACTTCACCAATCAACACTTGCATCCATTTCAAGACATTCCCGTGAGCTGCTGCTTTCAAATCAGCTTTCTTCCCAACTTGACACCACACGCTTCTTGCTTCCAGCTCCACCTAATCACTTCCTCAACGCTGCTTCTTGGTCGTGACACCTTCCGGCTTCATCTCTCCGTGAAACACCTCACTTTTCATAATGAAAATTAAACAAGCATTCTCAGGAGTCCAGCGTTTGCAAAAACGAAGTAAAAAAAAAAATGAAAGTGTGTTCTTCATTCATCATTCAAAATAACGTTTTAGTCAAGAAACATCAAAATGTGCCTCTAAACCAAAAGCCTGGACCGAGTTTTTTTTTAGAGTGGGTGGCGGCTGGACAAGGGTCGTGTGTCCCTTTTTTAATAAGGGTAGGGTCCACACACAAAATTAAAAACCCTAACCTAAAAGGCATATGTCCTACAAAAAATATGTTTTTACAAAATTGCCCCTAAAAGGGTCCAAAACACCTAATTCTAATTAAGGGCTTCTAGAAAACGAAATTACAACTTTAATTAGAATCTAAATGACTAAATGTTGAGCCTTTGAGTGTGTCACTCAATATCCCAATGCTCCAGATGATGTTTCCACAACTTCCCTGCAACCAGAAATGCAGTTAATCAGCTCAGAAAACCCAAATTAGCACAATTACGAATTTCCGACCAAATTAAGCAGAATTCGGAAACCGGGGAAATGACAGACAATTAAACACAATTCCCTGGTTTATTTAAGTGCAATAAACTAAATATAATTCAAGAAATAACGACTCATCAGAGAGCCGTTACCATCTCCCAATCTACCCCCAAGGGGTGAAAAGTGTGTTTCTGCTTCCTCCCAGCCAAAGATCCAAACCCTAGGAACACCTAAAGCTTATATATTGTTCGTAAAATTACAGAAAATTAGGCCCAAGCCCAAAATAGTGCCGCTCAGCGGTAAACTACCGCTCAGCGGTAAGTGCGGGAGTTGGTTTCCTCCCCTCAGCGGCCTTTGCACCCCTCAGCGGAGCCAACGTGGGTTTCTGAGTACCGCTCAACGGTAAACTGCCGCTGAGCGGTGGTTGCGGCTTCTCCTTTTGCACTTTTTAATGTCTTTTCTGATTCCATTCATATTCTTCTTCACTTCTTTCACCAAATTCACCTTAAAACCTGCATAAAACACTAAAATCAAGCATAAACCTGTCCAGCTCTCTTATTTCTAAAAATATAGCCAATAGCATGATTTCAAGCTAGTTTCTAAGTGTTAAAGGTTGCTTTTAGTATCAAATTTAAGCATAAAAATAACAGTTTTTCAACTTTTATCAGAGAGTAGAGATGCAGTGTCAAGAAGATAGAGCTTAGAAAGGCTTGGAAAAAGCACCAGAAGAGAGGAATGCTCGAGGCTTGGGCGCCTCTTTTGGAGGCTTGAGCGTAGAAGAGAGTCGTTCACCGCCCGAGCGCCCCTTTTTGGGCGCTTGAGCGCCAGAAGCTCGAAGCTTGGGCGTTTTCTCTGAGGCTTTAGCGCAGAAGAGAGTCGTTCACTGCCCGGGTGCCCCTTTTTGGGCGCTTGAGCGCCAGAACCACGAAGCCTGGGCGTCCTGTCTGAGGCTTGAGCGTGGAAGACCACCGCTCACCACATGGACGCCCTAAGTGGGGCGCTTGAGCGTCGGCGACACGGGCTTGGGCTTGTTTTTGTTTTGTCTTTGCTCTATTTAAAGGACTCAGGCGTCCTAGGTTTTGTATCTCTGGCTGGAGCAGCACAACAAGACACTCTTCCACTCTCTGAAGGCGGATTTGAAGGTGAAAGCTTCTATCCTCTACTTTTAGGGTATTGCTATCTCATGCTTTTCCATTATTCATCTAGTTTCACCATGTCTATGGTGAACTAAACTCTATTTGTTGTTGGGGAATGATGTAACCTTGTGAACTCTCATGTATTTGAATTGATTCTTAATAACACATGCTTTTTCATTAATTGTTAGAGTAATTCATCTCTCCTTATTACATGCTGTGTTTAACTCATTCATAGCATGATTGTATGAATTGCATGAGTGCCGGAAGGTTCCTTACAATTCAGGTTCTTATTGAATTCTCTCGAGAGTAATATTGCTCAAGAATGAGGGTGTGAGTCTTGGTCATCTTAAAGCTCTTGATCTTCACATTTAATTACTAGGAATGCTAGGAATTTCATGAACTGATGATTAAGGACAGGCTTCTTTGCTGACGGATCGGGTTTAAGTGATTTAGTGAGTGACGTTTACATTAATGCATAAAGAAGAATTCTTACATACATGAGAGGGAACTTGGTGAAATCTAACCCCAACAACATATTCATCTCATATTACAAACAACATTCGTTCATCACTGTGTTATTCTGCCATTGATCAAACTGCATTCATATTTACTTTTCTGTTTTTGCATCTGAAACCAATGATCTTTATTTCTTTAAGTTTTAATTAATTGCGTTATCACACGACTATTTAGTGTCGAGAGTCCTCTAGGATACGATACTTGGTCTTACCATTTTATATTACTCGTGCGATTTGGTACACTTGTCTTTCCATCAACAAGTTTTTGGCGCCGTTGCTGGGAACTCACAGTTTAAACTATTCTATTTGTGTGATTCTTGATTAACTTTGACTTTTTTTTTTAATTCTTCTCTTATTTTTAAATTGTGTTTAGTGTCATTTATTTTTGTTTTTGTGCTAAAAGTGTTTTCTAGGGTTTTATGTCTAGTTTATGGAGGATACAGTTAGGACCAGGAGCAACAAAAGTTCTGAACCTCTTCTTGCAGGACTTGAGACTAATAGAAGGCCGAGAAGACAGAGATTATCAAGAGAACCTTCTCTAGAGAGAATTTCATAGGCCTTATAATCTGATCAGGAATGCATTAACAACAATGAAGGTAGGCATACTTTAGCAGATTATGCAACAGTTGTTGGCCCTCACCACTTTAACAGCATTGCAAGGCCGAGGGTCAGTGCTGCAAGTATGGAGATGAAGCCTACGTTGATCCATCTAGTTAAGAGCAACTAATTTAATGGACTGTCACATGAAAGTCCATATGAGCATCTGACCACTTTCAATGAGATCTGCAATACTATGAAGCTGAATGGAGTTCCAGATGATGCTATTAAACTAAGTTTGTTTCCTTTCTCACTGGGAGGCAATGCTAAACTGTGGTTGAACTCTTTTCCTGAAAATAGCTTGATTGAGTGGGAAGATGTGGTTGCAAAGTTCTTGAATAAATATTTCCCACAACCAAAGATCAACAAAGGAAAGCAGGAGATCTCTTCTTTCAGGCAAGGCATGGAGGAAACATTAGGGCAAGCATGGGATAGATACAAGAGCTTGCTCAGAAAGACACCTAATCATGATTTTGATGAAGCATCGGTAGTCATTCTTTTCCTTGGAGGTCTTGGTTCACAAACCAAATGGATGTTGAATGCCTCAGTTGGAGGCAATATCAAATGAAAGATTCCAGAGGAAGCCTATGAATTGATTGACAACATGGCTACCAATGGCAATGAGACGCATAGTGAAAGAGCAGCTCCCTCACAATCTAAGGGAGTTCTACAGTTACAGTTTTACGATGCCTTGCTTGCTCAAAATAAGATTATAACTCAAAAATTAGAGGTCTTGATAAAGAAGCTTTCTTAGTCACCATAGGAGTGCCAAAATGTCTTACAGGTTCAACAGCAACTTTGTGAACTATGTGATGGTGATCATATTAATGGTCAATGTGCAGTGTCCGAGAATCTCAATGAAGAAGTTAACTACGTGGGCAACCAGTTTCGTCCCAATAATTACAATCAAGGGTGGAAATCTCAAGCATGGGACAAAGTCAGTTTGGGCAAACTGGTGGATAATACAATAGACCACCATAGCAGCAACATCAGTGGCAACAACAACCCTCTCTAACTGACAGAACTACAAAGCTTGAGGAGACTCTTGAACAGTTTATGCAGGCTACTCTCTCCAATCAAAAAATCATTGAAGCTGCTATAAGAAATCTGAAGATGTAGGTTGGTCAAATAGCCAAGAAGTTGGAAGAGATAACTATCAAAAGTTTTGGGGCTAATACTAGAATTAACCCCAAGGAAGAGTGTAAGGTTATTGTGAGCGTGGAGAGGGAGAAAGAGAAAGAAAAAGAGAGAGAAGAAAAAGAAGAGAGAAAATTGAAAAAGAGAGAGATGAGAGAAAAATTGAGGTTGAGAGAAAAGAAAAAGAAAATTTTGTGAGAGAAGAGAGAAAAGAAAATAAAAGAGTGAGAGAAAAAAATCAGAAAAATCAGAAAAATCTTCATCACCCTGAAGAGTGTTCTAGAAAAGAAAAAGATATGCAATTAGGGTGCTTTGAAGAAATTTTCAGAAAATTGGGAATTAAAATTCCTGTGATTGAAGCACTGCAGCAAATTCCTGAATATGCTAAGTTTTTGAAGAAACTCCTCAAAAGAAAGAAATATCTAAAGGAGGAAACAATTGAGGTACAGGGAGAGTGCAGTGTGATCTTACAAAAGGCACTTCCTCCAAAAGGTAAAGATCCAGGAAGTTTCACCATTCCTTGCACTATCAGAAGCATAAAATAGGGAAAGCCCTAATTGATTTAGGGTCTAGTATCAATTTGATGCCCTTATCTATTCTTGAAAAGATTGGTGATCTTGAAGTCCCACCTGGAAAGATGACTCTGTTTATGGCAGATGGATCAACCAAAAAGCCCTATGGTGTGCTAGAGGATGTGATGGTACAAACTGACAATCTTAGATTCCTGGTAGACTTTGTAGTGATGGAGATGGAGGAAGACTTGGAGATCCCTATTATTCTTGGAAGGCCATTCATGAAGACGGCCAAGGTGATCATTAATCTTAATGATGGAACTATAGCACTCAAAGACCAAGAGGATGAGGTGATTTTCAATGTCTTCAATGTTGAGCAGCAAATCCAGGTGAAGAAGACTAGTCTCAAAGCTGCATGTGGAGATGCACCAAAGCTTAAGACTAAAGCTGCAAAGCCAGGTAAGAAAGGTAAAAAGTGTTTTTTGTCACATGTAAAGGAAGAAGAGAAAGACAACAAAGGAGAAAGTGTTCATCAAGACTTCTTGGAGAACCATGAAGAATTTTGACTAGGCATTCTAGTGAGATATTACAAAAAGTTGTGGATTGTGAAAGAACTCAGGTCTAATGGACTGATAAAGATTGAATCTCCAATTTCCAGAAAAATCAAAAAGGAGAACAGGAAGCTACTGAAAAGCTGTTGGTGTGGAGAAAGACAAGATGACACCAAAATAAAAGATGTGACATGAGCTTATTGGGTCAAGCTAGTGACGTTAAAGAAGCGGGGAGCCAACCTAGTGTTTTACAAACTTTTATTTTTTTTATTTTTTTTAGTTTGGACTTTTGTCATTTACATTATGTTTCTGTTTATATTGTGTTTATGTGATTCCAATGAGCTTAGTTTGTAATAACTAAATGTTTGAGGGGTGGAGAGAGATTAGTTGTTTGGTTTGAGTGTTGTTTTGTGAGCTAGGGAAAAGAAACTGGAAAATTCAAAGTTGAATCTGAGAATCCAAGGCCTGGATTACCCAAAAAGAGCCAAAAAACTAAGGTAGGAAAGTGTCGCTTGCCGCTTGAGCGCCCTCTGAGGGCCGCTCGAGCGGCGTGAGTGCAGACTTGGATTTAAGTTTGGGGCTCAAGTGGGATTTCAGCCCACTTCCTTCTTTTTACGCCCTAGGGTTCGCCCAAGCCTCCTCTCTCAGATTTCCTTCACTCTAGCCACCCTAAACACTCCTCCTAAGTTCTCTCCTCACTTTTCCCCTCATTCATCCACCAAAAAACCCTCTTTCTCACCATTTTTGTGCAATTCAATCATTCAAGTTTGGGGTTTTGGTGTGTGTGGCGGTTTGAAGTGCAGATTGCTACAATTTGTTTGAGCTTTGTCCACTAATTCCTTGTCTCCAACCAAGTAAGTCATGCCATTTAGTGTTCTAAGCTCTTAAAAGTTTGATTTTTGAAGAATATTGATGAAAAAGTTTGATTTTTTATGATTGGCACTGTCTATGCATGATTTACCACTGTTTGGACCAATTAAATTATGCTAATTGTGGTCTGGAGTGAGTTGAAACTGATTCGAGAAGAGAAAAACATAGCAAAACCACGCTTGGCTGCACCGCACACCGCTCAAGCGCCCCCTCAGGGGCGCCCAAGCGGTGAGCGGTAATGGCTATTTTAGTGCTTTCTGGTTTTCTGGTTTTGTGCAAATGATGCTGAGGGCTCTCTGTTTTGCCCTCTTTCTAAATGAGAAGAATTTATTGATTTTTGGAAACTAATGCTTGATGATTTATGTGTTTGTTTTGTGAATCTCTATGTGCAGGAATGGCTTCATCTTCAAGAAAAAGGATCAAGACCCTTTGTGCCAAAGACAAGGGAACAAAAAGGAAGGAGAAGGAGCAATTCTATTCAAATAAGTTTAGAAGTCCTACTCATGAGAGATACTTCCCATCCTTGGCTCCACAATTTGAAAGGAGCTGAACAATAGAGACTGGGCCACCTGGCAACCTACCCCTCTTCCGTCAATGTTGACATAGTCAAAGAATTCTACACAAATGCAAAAGCATTTAGGGGAGAGGATTAGACGTACTTTAGCTACGTAAGAGGTAAGAGGGTTGCCTTTGATGCTGACACCATTGACACCTTTCTTGGTGTAGACTGGGAGGGGGAGCAATGTCAGTTTGCCACGTCCATGCTGGAAGGAGTTGACTATGAGGACGTGGAGCGGACTTTATGTGTACCTGGAGGGAACTTTCAGAGGAACAGGTCTAGGACACCCATCCACATCATTAGACCCCATTTGACGCCTCTGGAAAAGTATTGCATGGCATTCTCTCATGCCAACATTCAGTCATGCTCCCATTTGTCGGAATTCACTGTCCAGAGGTCCATCTTCCTCTATTGTGTTCTTAGGGGCCTCATCATTAATATTGGGCAGGTTATAGCTCATGAGATCCAAAGTTGTGCCCGTGGTACAACCAACAAGGCACCCCTTGGGCATCCCTCCTTGATCACCAATCTTTGTAAGGCTGTTGGTATTGATGTTTCTAGGCCACCACTAGAGCGTCCAAGAAAGGAGCTGGACGTAGCTTACTTTACACACTATTGTACAGTGGATGAGCCATGCCACCCAACGCCACCACCACAGCAGCCTAGGCAACACAAGAGAGCACCACCACCAGCCCAGGAGCCAGTCCATGAGGCCGCTGATAACGGTTAAAAATATGGTTATTTGTGATGTAATTTTGATACTAAATACACCTTTTTCTGCTTAGAAATTGCTTGGAATCATATATTTCTGTTAAGTTGTGTGAATAAGAGAGTTGAGGTTGAATTTGATGATTTTATGACTAATTCCATTTGTTTTGATAGAAAATGTGTTAATATGGAAAGCAGGGATAAAGTGCTAAGGAGATAGAGCTCAGAAAAGTCTAGAAAAAGCACTAGAAGGAAGGAAGCTCGAGGCTTGGGCGCCCTTTTTGGAGGCTTGAGCGCAGCAAACCACCGCTCACCGCCCGGGCGCCCCTTTTTGGGCGCTTGAGCGCCAACAGCACAAAGCTTGGGCGGCCTCTAGAAGGCTTAAGCGCCGGAAGTGCCGCTCACCGCTCGGGCGCCCCTTTTTGGGGCGCTTGAGCCCCGGATGTAGAAGGCTTGGGCGACCTCCACGAGGCTTGAGCGTGGAAGACCATCGCTCGCCGCCGGGCGCCCTAAGTGGGGCGCCTGAGCGCCAGTCTCTCGGGATTGGGCTTTGTTGTTGTTCTGCTTCTGTTCTATTTAAAGGACCCAGGCGTCCTAGGTTTCATATCCCTGGCTCGAGCAGCACAACACCACACTCTTCTACAATATGAAGGCGGATCTGGAGGCAGGAGCTTTCATCCTCTACTTTTAGGGTTTTTCTATCTCATGCTTTTCCATTATTAATCTAATTTCTCCATGTCTATAGGGAACTAAATTCTATTTATGGTTGGAGAATGATGTAACCTTGTAAACTCTCATGTATTTGAATTCATTTTTAATTCCATATGTTTTTTCATTAATTGTTAGAGTAATTCATCTGTGCTTATTACAATGTTTGTTTAACTCATTCATCGCATGATTTATGAATTGCATGAGTGTTGGGAGGTTCCTTACGATTCACGTTCTTGTTGAATTCTCCCAAGAGTAATATTTCTCAAGGATGAGGGTATGAGTCTTGGTCGTCTTAAGCTCTTGATCTTCACAATTAATTACTAGGAATGCTAGGAATTGCATGAACTGGTGATTAAGGACAAGCTTCTTCGTCGAGGGATCGGGTTTAAGTGATTTAGGGAGTGACATTGAGATTAATGCATAAAGAAGAATTCTTACATACATGATGATGGACGAACGCCCGAGAAGATGACGATATAAGCCTTGAGAGCTCGATTCGGACTCCTCCAGCCTTCCTCGACGAGATAAGACGCAGCGGATATGTAAACGAAGCTCTAGATTGAGAGCTGACTCGAAGGACACCGAGAGAATCGAAATAGATGGCAGAATACCCTAAAATCATGAACGAACTCTAGAAAAGAGGGAAAACTCAAATTGGACACGAAGAAACCCTAAAATGGTGATAAGACTCAATATAAACTGATTAATCGATTCAAATGACTCGGATGATCGGTGAAAAGTGAAGATCGAAGGGATTAAGGTGTTTGAACGGTGGAAAATGGTGGAAGGAAATGGAAACCCTAGAAGAAGATGAGGAAGTGTGGTGAACGAAGAGAAGGTACCTTCGAAGACGTGTATGGAGTATGGATCTGTGGTCGAGAACGAGAATGAGACGCTCTAAGATGTGGATGGATGCGCGAGAGAATGAAATGCACAAAGAAATGAGAGGCGCGGTTCTGCGAGAGTGAAGGAGGAATGAAGATGTGGATGTCGAGTGTTGGATGACGCGTGGCTAAGGAGACTGACGCCACTAAAGCAGAGTGGAGCAATGGTGACGTGAGAGAGAAGCACGGTGGAATTTGGAAAATGGAAGGGAGAGAGTGTGCTTGGAAGATGGCTAGAGGGAGTCTTTGGACTCTCTAGCATGTGACTTTCAAGAGAGAATAATTTCTGATTTCAGAAAATTCAATTCTCATTAAACTCAAAAGTCCTCATTACAATAGAGAAGCTGGGTATTTATAGTAACCCATACTCCGTACAAGCTAACCTATGAAAGGTAAAAATATGATAAAAAGGACTATATCGGGCAGGATTACATCATACCCTCCCTCTTAAAAAAAGATTTGTCCTCAAATCTGACATCGCCTTATGAAGAAGCTCCACAAAGTCTTGGGAGCAAAGCCATGAAGTGGCCTTATTACTTTAGATCTAGTTTTCTTCCTCCTGAATCAAACACGAATCTGCAATACACATCAAATATATCTTCGGTTAATATCAATCCAAGAAAGAATTTTTCTTTAAAAACAAGAGAATAAGAACTTCTAATACTTTGATTTGTAATCTTTGAAAATTTTAGAAGTCCAAATTCAATTTTGTGTTGAGTTAATTGTTTTCTTAAAGATAACAATAACTCAAGATTTGAATTGTCATATTTTGAAAATGTTTTCATAGAATATATAATAACAATTGGTTTGAAAGAGAAGTCAAAAATTGAAAAGTAATCAATTATTGGAAAAGAAGTAAAGATTTGGAAACCTTCCCTTTTAGGTTCCATAGTCTTTGAAAGAATAGGATTTGTCATCAGTAACAATTTCTCCTTTTCTTTCTTCTCTCTTTTCTTCTTCTTTTCTTAATTCATCTCTTCTTCTCTCTTCTCTTTTCTCTATTTCTTCTCTCTCTCTCTTCTCTTCTTCTTTCCTTTCTTCCTTTTCTTTTCTCTCAATCTCTCTTTCTCTTTTCTTATCCTTGATCTCCTTAAGTCTTGCCCCAAATTCTAATTCTCTACGAAGAAACCCATGATCATTTAAACGCTCAAGAAATAATTTTCCATCATCAATGCAATCCCTAATTAGTTCTAGGTTTCTTTTAATGATTGAAGGCACAAACGTTCTTCTCATGCAAGCTTTTAAATCATGCCAATCACGTATGGAAGACTTTCTAACTTTCCTAACATGATATTGTCTTTCATTCCACCACTCACTTGCATGCTTTTCTAACTTAGAAAGATATATGCTAAGGACATAATATTCACTCTCTTGATAAAACCAAGGATTTATTTTATCAATTTCTTTTTCCCAAGCTAGGTATGTTAATGCACCTATGTCTTTACCAAAGGATGGAAGATTCCTAGCTTGTTTAAACATTTCATCAACTTTATCTAACCTAGAAGACCTATATGAACTATAAGAAGACATCTTTGTTTTTAAAAGTTTTCTTAATCTAAAGGGTTGAAAACTTTCACTTAGACAAGTCCCAGGTAAGAGAGGTGAGCTAAAGAGCTGCTTAAGTACCAAGTCTTGCCTTGCCAGAAATGTCTTAGGCTACTAACTAATTACCCCTTAAACTAAAATCACCTTTAGAAACAAAGTACAAAACTCAAACAATTAAACACTAAAAGACTAGACTCTTCGGACTCTAATGTGAAAAGACTTAGAGTTTAATCCCTTTTAACCTAAATCACCCCTAAACGTAAAACACAAAGCAAATCAATATTAAAGTCTACTCCTATGGTGAGGCTTGTTGCTTTGGCTAACAAGACACACTCACCTGTCTAGCTATGCAAAAAAAAATCAAAGCAATCAAGAAAAGTTGCCAAGAGTTTGAAAGAGCACCAAGGACTCTTCCAAAGAACTTGGACTTTATAAAAGGCCCTTTTACAAAACAAGCTAAAGCTAACAGTAGGCTAACACAAGCCTATTACAAACAAATTGAAGAAAAAACAATTACAAAAGAAAACAACTATGCTAGGCTGCTACGGTCCTGGTCCACTTCATTCAGCTTTGTTGCTCAACTTTGTTATTGCTTCTGGAATCTTCTTGCCATGCCCATCCTACAATAACACATGCACAAAACTTCTATGATTATTCACTTGGTTAAAACAAATTGCAAAAGAGGATATAAGGTAGTAATAACTTCCCTTTCTCTTGGCTGCACAAGCTTTCCAAGCTTTCCCCTAAGATTCTACTGCTGCTCAATTAAAGTCCAGATATTTATCAACTCTGCACACAACAACACACCTATTCTACATTTTTTTCCTGCACTGATTCAGTTCAAATATGCACACAGAAATTACACCAATTCCAGCAAAATACACATAAAGATGGATATTAAACCAGATGCAAATGGGTGTAATTCAAGGCTGAAACCAAACTGATTGAACAATCATTCCAAGCTAATCAATCAATGGAGAAAGATTAACATGATGTAATGCAGAAATTGGCAGTTAAAACAGTGTTGATGCAAAAATGAAGAAGTTCAAACTGCAATCAAAACAGGTAAAGTAGCAGTGATTCAACAAACAATTTGTAATCTAAAATGAATGCAAGAGCATATTAAAATGAAAACAATCACAATTGCTCCAGTTTGATCACTCAAACTCCTTTTCCCTGCACAATGAACAATCACAAAACAGTTAGATTAACAATGAATTCTTTATTTCAAAGTGCCAAGGAATTAGGCTAAATTAGCCTCACGAAACTCACAACACTCAGGCTTCTCTTTTGAAATTTAAAGCACATAAATGAAAAGGTTTGGAAAGGAGATTCTCCCTTGGCAGTTCAAGGCTTGAGAGTCTTTCAGACCACCACCACCTAAGATGCTATCAAGCACACAAACCCTCTTTCAAATTCCAGAAACCAAAGTGTAACAGCTTCTCAATCAAGAATGGCTAGGCTAAAGTCAGAAATCAGAAACCAGAACAGAACAGCCACAAAACAATGACAGAACAGCAGATCTATTGCTTAAGACAACTCTAGATCAGATGAATAAAGCAAGTAAAAGCTTCAAATTAAGATCAGTAGAATAGATTGCACATGTGATAGACAAAACCAGAGTTATCAACCAAGACAAGCAAGAAACAAAGCTTTGAATAATGTGAGCACTCAAACAGGATCCTAAGATCAGTTCTAGAGTAGATTTCAAAACCAATAAAAAGATCAAGAACAAATTGCAGAATTTTTGTAAACAAATGTTCAAACTGATTCACTTTATTTCAGAATTGTAGTGCAGCATCTAACATTGTTAATTTCAGCCTTATGCACTGTTTTACAATGAAATCAGTAGAATCAACTCCAATTACAAGTGTTATTGCTAGGTTCAAATTCAAATCACAGATTTAGTGGTTGTTTTGTACAAGATTACAAGTACTATTGATGTGATGCAGATTTTTGTGGACTTAATCATCAACCACTTACAAATTTTAAGCTAGAACAACTTTGACACAAAGGTGCAGTAACACAAGTCAAATCAAATTTAATTCTGCAGAAAAGAAATTAAAGCACTCAGACACAATGACTCTAGGATGTACTGATGTTAGAACTTAGTAATGATCTAATACTAAGTAGAACAAACACACATTCTCAAAACATTAACACAGACTTCAAAGAAAAACCAGTTCGGTATAGCTGGCCAAATGAAAGACTGATGCTGCTGTAAGCATCTTGCACCCAAGCTCAATGCAACATTTCATAGCTTAATTGGTGTGCATTTGCTATCCACAAGCAGATTCAACTTTCAGCTCACAGAATTTCAAAAGTGCAATACAATTACATGTAATGGTCAGCATCAAAAACTCAAGACAGCTTCAGATAAATGAAATGACATTAAAACTGCTGTTGAAGTCTGCATCAAGCTCATTCAATTGAATGTCACTGCTTATGATGATGGACAGATCTTACTCAAAGCAAAAACTCAATTGAATCACAGTTAAACTCAGATTTAATTGACAATTAAAACAAAGCAACATGACATAGACAAAACAGAAATGGATTTCAAAACATAAAAGACTCAAACAAAAACTTGCACCGAATTAAAATGATGGAAACACGAACTCCAAGCACAACAAGCACAGATCAACCAACCTTATCAGAATTTGGAAACCTAAACATATGAAGAGATTCAAAACACGAAAAACAAACAAGATTCGCAACAACTGAGATCAGAAAAACAAATCACGACCTTAAAGGAAAATGATGAACAACTCAAAAATTGACGAAACAAAACACAAAGAATCCCAACGAGACAAAACGAACAGAGGATGACATAAAACAGAAATGTGAATCATAATCAAAATGAACAAAATATGAATCAGACAAGACCGAATCGAAACAACTCAACTTGTAATCAAGAGAAAACAACGGGAAAAAGAGAAAAAAAATTGAAGACAGAGAACGCGAGACAACATACCTCTGAAGCGTGCTCGAACCTGAGCTCTAAATACCACTTGATGGACGAACGCCCGAGAAGATGACGATATAAGCCTTGAGAGCTCGATTCGGACTCCTCGAGCCTTCCTCGACGACATAAGACGCAGCGGATATGTAAACGAAGCTCTAGATTGAGAGCTGACTCGAAGGACACCGAGAGAATCGAAATAGATGGCAGAATACCCTAAAATCATGAACGAACTCTAGAAAAGAGGGAAAACTCAAATTGGACACGAAGAAACCCTAAAATTGTGATAAGACTCAATATAAACTGATTAATCGGTTCAAATGACTCGGATGATCGGTGAAAAGTGAAGATCGAAGGGATTAAGGTGTTTGAACGGTGGAAAATGGTGGAAGGAAGTGGAAATCCTAGAAGAAGATGAGGAAGTGTGGTGAACGAAGAGAAGATACCTTCGAAGACGTGTATGGAGTATGGATCTGTGGTCGAGAGCGAGAATGAGACGCTCTGAGATGTGGATGGATGCGCGAGAGAATGAAATGCACAAAGAAATGAGAGGCGCGGTTCTGCGAGAGTGAAGGAGGAATGAAGATGTGGATGTCGAGTGCTGGATGACGCGTGGCTAAGGAGACTGACGCCACTGAAGCAGAGTGGAGCAATTGTGACGTGAGAGAGAAGCACGGTGGAATTTGGAAAATGGAAGGGAGAGAGTGTGCTTGGAAGGTGGCTAGAGGGAGTCTTTGGACTCTCTATCATGTGACTTTCAAGAGAGAATAATTTCTGATTTCAGAAAATTCAATTCTCATTAAACTCAAAAGTCCTCATTACAATAGAGAAGCTGGGTATTTATAGTAACCCATACTCCATACAAGCTAACCTATGAAAGGTAAAAATACGATAAAAAGGACTATATCGGGCAGGATTACCTAAAAAGCTGGGTTTAAGTGATTTAGGGAGTGACGTTGAGATTAATGCATAAAGAAGAATTCTTACATACATGAGAGGGAACTTGGTGAAATCTAACCCCAACAACATATTCATCTTATATTACAAACAACATTCGTTCATCACTGTGTTATTCTGCCATTTGTTTCTTTAAGTCTTAATTAATTGAGTTATCACATAACTGTCTAATGCCGAGAGTCTTAAAGGATACGATACTTGGTCTTACTATTTTATTTTACTTGTGCGATTTGGTACTCTTGTCAATCCATCAACAAGTTTTTGGCGTCGTTGCCGGGGACTCACGGTTTAAACTATTCTATTTGTGTGATTCTTGATTAACTTTGACTTTATTTTTATTTTTGTTTTTAGTTTTTATTTTTAAATTGTGTTTTGTGTGATTTGTTTTTTTTTGTGCTAACAATTTTTCTAGGGTTTTGTGTCTAGTTTATGCAGGATACAGTTAAGACCAGGAGCAACAAAAGTTTTGAACCTGTTCTTGAAGGACTTGAGACTAATAGAAGGCCAAGAAGAAGGAAATTATCTAGAGAACCTTCTCTAGAGAGAATTTCACAGGCCTTACAATCTGATCAGGAAAGCATGGACAACAATGGTGTTAGGCGTACTTTGGCAGATTATGCAACAGTGGTTGGCCCTCATCATTTTAACAGCATTGCAAAGCTGAGGGTTAATGCCTCAAGTATGAAGATGAAGCTTGCGTTGATCCATCTAGTGAAGAGAAACCAATTAAAAGGACTGTCACATGAAAGTCCATATGAGCATCTGACCACTTTAAATACGATCTGTAATACTGTAAAGCTGAATGGAGTGCCAAATGATGCTATTAGACTAAGCTTGTTTCCTTTCTCACTGGGAGGCAATGCTAAACTGTGGTTGAACTCTTTTCCTGAGAATAGTTTTACTGGGTGGGAAGATGTGGTTGCAAAATTCTTGAATAAATACTTCCCACAATCAAAGATCAACAAAGGGAAGCAAGAAATCTCTTCTTTCAGACAAGGCATGAAGGAGACATTAGGGCAAACATGGGATAGATACAAGGGCTTGCTAAGAAAGACACCTACTCATGGTTTTGATGAAGCAACATTAGTCATTCTTTTCCTTGGAGGTCTGGGCTTACAGACCAAATTGATGTTGGATGCCTCAGTTGGAGGCAATATCAGGTGCAAGACTCCAGAGGAAGCCTATGAATTAATTAAAAACATGGCCACCAACGACAATGAGATACACAATGAGAGGGGAACTCCATCACAACCTAAGGGAGTGTTACAATTACAGTCTTATGATGCCTTGCTTGCTCAAAATAAGATTGTAACTCAACAATTAGAGGTGTTGACAAAGAAGCTTTCTCAGCCACAAAAGGAGTGGCAAAAGGTCTTACAAGTTCAACAACAACTTTGTGAACTATGTGGTGGTGATCATATTAATGGTCAATGTGTTGTGCCTGAAAACCTTAATGAAGAAGTTAATTACATGGGTGATAGGCTATCGTTGAAGCTATCAAATTAATACTACTTTTCAAGGCAACTTCAGTATTGCCAAGTAGTATTCAAGAAAGTAGACAGGGTTGAAGTAACCTTGAGTCGTCTCCCAACGAACACGGAATTGCTTTTGAATATCTGTGACTCTTACGAATGCTATGCAATGCTTATGAATAAAAGTAAT
Source organism: Vigna angularis (assembly GCF_016808095.1). Lineage (NCBI taxonomy): Eukaryota > Viridiplantae > Streptophyta > Magnoliopsida > Fabales > Fabaceae > Vigna > Vigna angularis. The sequence goes on along the minus strand of NC_068973.1, from coordinate 16,664,903 downwards.
GGTTGAAGAGTGTTTAAAGAATAAATAAGAAAATTAAAAACAGTTACGATGAAATAGGCTAATTCCACTGCTTTTCCAAGATAGATTCATCATCGGTTATTCACGGATAATTGTTCAATTGATTATTGTTTAAGTTTCAAATTAATTAAAGTACATTCTTAATTAATTTGAGGGCGATCATGCATTTAACCAAAGTAAATTCTCAATCAAATGCAAAACCATTCTAGATTATTCACAATAAATTCAACCAAAGTACATTCTCAATCAAATTCTATTGTATTTAATCATGTTTATTCTTAAATCTCCTAACCAAATTAAAAGCTAATTAATCAAAGTAAACTCTCAATTGATTATAGTTGAAATTATTACTAATCAATCAAAGTACATTCTCAATTGATAGTAAAAACCATTTAATCATATGAAAGTTCCTAAATTAAATCAAAGTAGATTCTCAATTTAAACCTAGAAACCCTAAAACTCATATAATCAATATGCATGTAGATTCAAACATATTATGATGCAAAAATCTTTGCTTTTAACAAGATAGAGAGATGAAAGACATAGAGAGAACAACTTAAATCAATAACCAAAGTAAACAATTGCATTAACTCAATCTAACCTCAGAATCCATAATGGAATTACAACAGAATAGCCCTAGATGCTTAGCTCTCCATGAATGGAGTTGAATACAAGATGAGAATACAAGATGAAAGAAAAGTGAGAGGAGTATGAGAGAATGAATGAATTGAAGTGAAGTCCCCTTTTCTGCCTCCCTTGGGTCTCTTTATATAGGCTTGATTGGGCTTGGACTCTGAATAGTTTGTTGATAAGATATTTTTTGTTGATATATTATATCTTTCAAATATTCATTAGATTAAATCAGTTTTAAAGAATATTTGATAGATATTAACTTAATTATCTTATATCCTATATCTTTCAAATAACTAAAAGATTTAGATAATGATAAAATTATTTGGAAGATATTTTCTGTTGATATTCCCAAATTAAATTCAACAACTTAATTTTATCTTTTAGATTTTCTGACTTTCCAAAATTGCACAAATACCCTGAAATTTCCTCTATTTGCACTTTAGCCCCTTCAAAATTCTCCAAAATTACACCAAAACCCCTGTTTGACCAACTTTTACCAGCTTTGACTGAGGAAGGGCGCGACCAATGAGAGCTTGCCACATGGGAACCCTCTTTCTCACCCAATTAGGATTTCAAATAAAATCTTATTTTGGCCTTAACTTGCAATTTGGACCAATAAAGTTTCAATTTCAGCTGCACAAATAAATATTAGAACATCCAAGAATAATTTATGCAACTAAAAATCACTTTTTAAATCTCTTTTTATTCCCAAACCCAAAAATTCCAATCATCACAAATCCTCTTTAAATCAATCATTCAAGCACATGAATTTCATCAAAAACTTAATTTTAAAGCATAAATGTGGGCATAAATATGCATTCATCAATGGGAAACCAGTTTCGTCCCAACAACTACAATCAAGGGTGGAAATCTCATCCTAGCATGGGACAAACTCAGTTTAGGCAAATTGGTGGGCAATTCGATAGAGCACCACAACAGCAACAACAACAGTGGCAACAACAACCCTCTCTATCTGATAGAACTACCAAGCATGAGGAGAATCTCCAACAATTCATGCCAGCAACTCTTTCCACTCAGAAAAGCACTGAAGCTGCTATAAGGAACTTGGAGATGTAGGTTGGTCAAATGGCCAAGAAGTTGGAAGAGATGCATATCAGAAGTTTTGGGGCTAATATTGAAGTTAACCCCAAAGAAGAATGTAAGACTATTGTTAGTATGAAAGATGAGAGAGATAAAGAAAAAGAAAAGTTGAGTGAGAAAGAAAAAGAAGAGAGTGAGATAAAAGAAAAAATAGAGAGAAAAGAAGAAAAAAAATTGATTGAAAAAGAAAAAGAAAGAGAAAAGAGTGAGAGAGAGAAAAAATGAAGAGGTTGAGAGAGAAAAAGAAAAATTAGAGAAAAAGCTCAATCACCCTGAAGAGTCTTCCAGAAAAGAAAAAGAAAAACAATTAGGGTGCTTTGAAGAAATCTCTAGAGAATTGGGAATTAGAATTCTTGTGATTGAAGCATTGCAACAGATTCCTGAATATGCTGAATTTCTGAAGAAACTTCTCAAACGAAAAGAACATTTAAAAGAGGAAACAATGGAGGTACAGGAAGAGTGCAGTGTGATCTTACAAAAGGCACTGCCTCCTAAGGTTGAAGATCCAGGAAGTTTCATCATTCCCTGTACTATTGGGAATCATAAAATAGGGAAAGCCCTAATTGATTTAGGGTCCAGTATCAATTTGATGCCCTTATCTGTTCTTAAAAAGATTAGTGGTCTTGAAGTCAAACCTACAAGGATGACTCTGTTTATGGCTGATGGATCCACCAAAAAGCCCTATGGTATGGTGGAAGATGTGATGGTTCAAATTGAAAATCTCATATTCCTGGTTGACTTTGTGATAATGGAGATGGGGAAGATTTGGAGATCCCTATTATTCTTGGAAGGCCATTTATGAAAATGACTTAGGTGATTATTAATGTTGATGATGGAACTGTAGCACTTAAAAACCAAGAAGAGGAGGTGATTTTAAATGTCTTCAAAGCTGAGCAGCAAATCTAGATGAAGAAGACTAGTCTCAAGACTTCAAGTGGAGGTACACCAGAGACCAGTGCTAAAGCTGCCAAGCCAGGTAAGAAAGGTAAAAAGTTTTTTTTGTCACAGGTAAAGGAGGAAGAAAAATATAGCAAAGAAAAAAGTGTTCATCACAATACCCTAGAGAAACATGAGGAATTTAGACCAAGCATTCTAGTGAGATTCAGCAAAAAGTTGTGGATTGTGAAAGAACTCAGAACTGATGGACTAATAGAGATTGAATCTCCAATTTCCAGGAGAATCAAAAAGGTGCACAGGAAATTACTTAAGACCACTTGGTGTGGAGAAGGAAAAAATAACACCAAGACCAAAGATGTGACATGAGCTTATTGGGTCAAGCTAGTGACGTTAAAGAAGTGTTTGCTGGGAGGCAACCCAGTGTTTTAAAAACTTTTGTTTGTTTATTATGTCTTTAAGTTTTCAATTTTTTGTTTTTGTTTATTTTTGTTTGCTTTGGGTCAAGCTAGTGACGTTAAAGAAGCGCTTGCTGGGAGGCAACCTAGTGTTTCTATAAACTTTTATTTTTGTTTATGTTTTTATTTTTGTTTCTGTTTGTGTGTGACTTCAGTGTGCTTAGTCTGTAATAGCTAAATGCTTGAGGGGTGAAGAGAGATTAATTGATTGATTTGAGAGTTGTTGTGAGGGCTAGGGAAAAGAAACTGAAAATATTCTGAGCTGAATCTGAGAACCCAGGGCTAGGAATACCCAAAACAAGCCAAAAAGCAAAGAGGGGAAAAGTGTCGTCCGCCGCTTGAGCGCCCTCTGAGGGGCGCTCGGGCGGCGCGACAGCAGTTTGGTTTGTAAGTTTGGGGCTTAAGCGGGATTTGAGATCACTTTTTATCATGCCCTAGGGTTCGCCCAAGCATATTCTCTCAGTTTTTCCTCACTCTAGCCTTCCTCAACACCTCTCCCAAGTCTTCTCCTCACTTTCCCCTTCACTTTTCCACCAAAAACCCTAGTTCTCACTTGATTTGCACTTTCCAACCATCAAAGTTTGGGGTTTTTGACTGTGTGGCTGCTAGGGTTCTATCTTGTTCACTTAATTTGAGCTTCAATCTCTGTTTTCTTGTCTCCAATCAAGAATGGCATCTTCTTCAGGCAAATGGATTAAAACCCTTGGTTCCAATGAAAAGGGAACAAAGAGGAAGGAGAAGGAGCAGTTTCACTCAAACAAGTTCAGGACCCCTACTCATGAAAGATACTTCCCACAAGTGGAGGGAAGAAAATTACTAATGGAAAGGAAGGTGGCCTCCATACCATCCTTAGCTCCCTTGTTTGAAAGGGAGCTGAAAAATAGAGACTAGGGCCACCTGGCAATCTACCCCTCTCCCGCCAATGTTGACATAGTCAAAGAATTTTACACAAATGCCAAAGCATTGGGGGGGAGAAGATGAGACGTACTTCAGCTACGTGAGGGGTAAGAGGATTATTTTTTATGTTGATGCTATTAACTGCTTCCTTGGTATAGAGTGGGAGGGGGAGCAATGTCAGTTTGCCTTATCCATGCTAGAAGGGGTAGATTATGATGATGTGGAGCGAACCTTATGTGTGCCTGGAGGGCATTTTCAGAGGAACAGGTCTGGGGCACCTATCCACCTTACTAGACCCCATCTGACGCCTCTGGCGAAGTATCTGATGGCATTCTCTCATGCCAACATCCAGCCCTGCTCCCATGTTTCTGACATCACTGTTCATAGGGCTATCCTCCTCTACTGTATTCTCAAGGGCCTTAACATTAACATAGGGCAGGTCATAGCTGATGAGATTCAGAGCTGTGCCCGTGGTGCAACCAGCAAGGCACCCCTGGGACATCCTTCATTGATCACCTATCTCTGTGAAGCTGCAGGCATTGATGTTTCCAGGCCACCACTGGAGCGTCCAAGAAAGGAGCTGGACGCAGCTTACTTTACTAACTATTGTGCAGTGGATGAGCCAGGCCATCTAGAGCCACCACCACAACAGCCCAGGGCACATAGGAGGGCGCCACCACCAACCTAGGAGCCAGTCCATGATGTCGCTTCTTTCCATATGCGGGACATGTACTATTCTTTGCTTGATTCTAGATTGGCTGCCATATACAAGGGCGAGCAGGCACTACTGAGGACACTAACGTCCGCATTCCCTAAGAGACTGTTCATGTCTCAGGATGAGTTTGCAGCGTGTGTGGCATGGCCCGCTGACCCAACATAGGAGGATGGTAGAGCTGAAGCTTCAGCCATGGATGAGGATGCTGAGGATGAAAATGATGATGCAGAGGCTGAGGATGAGGACTCTAATGATGAGTGATGATTTGTATTGGGCATCTACTGATGGATGCCATATTTTTTTCAAGATAGGATATTTGTTATTTTTCTGTTTTTATTTGCTTTACTTTTATTTTTGTTTATGTTTTCATTGTTTTCTTTTTTAATTATTTGTTTGTTATTGTACTTTGCTTTAATGGATTACACTACTTTGGTTCAACTGTGATTGTTTTATGATAAGTCTTGCTTTGTGATATTCTAGTGTGTGGATTGATGTTAAGGTGATGCATGATGTGTTGATATACAGCTGATTGCTCACAAAGTATGAAACAGGTGCTTGAGGTAAAGTTTGATTGAGATACTGAGCAGGTTGTTTTCTAAATTCTAGGACTTCAGAGTTTACCTGTGTGAGTTTTGGGCTTCAGAGTTTTTGATGAATAATTGCTATTACTCTAGAAGCATGAATGATTTTGCCCAAATTTTCTGTGATTGAACTACTTGCTTGTAGGTTTCACATGATCAAGGCCATCTTTTCTTATCCCTTATTCTTCTTAACCTTTACATGATTTTTGTCCACTAAAAAGAAAACAATTTGTTTTAACCTTTGAACCTTGAGCCTTTTTCATGTTTTGAAAACCCTTTGTGAAAATCTTTACCTTGAGTTAAGTTGAGAACATTTGTGAGGTATTGATAAAGGTTCAAGTTTGGGGTTGCTGGAAAGATTGAGAAAGGAAAAGAAAAAACATTGAGCTAAGCAGTAAATACACGAAAAGCAAAAGAAAAAGAAAAATGAAAAGAAAAGAAAAGCTCAATGCATGGGAAAACTAGGAAAAAGAAAGAGAGTTGTACTTGAATGACAAAATCAAAAATGTCTCTCTTAACTCAAGGATTTTGCTGACCAGAAAATCCCATTTCCTTCTTAGCCCAGCCAAGTTACAAGCCATGAAAAGCCCATGTGATGACAACTTGCTAGTGAGTATGTTTTATTGTGGTTAAATGAAAGGCAAAGTTAATTTGTGTGACATTGTGATAGCAGAGTGAAAAAGACACCAACACCTCATTATACACCTGTAAGTTGAGTGATACACTTTTGAGTGCTTGAGTGATACACTTTTGAGTGCTTGAGTGAAACACTTTCCTTGGTGAGGAGTAGTTCTTTGAATTTTTTATTACATCTTTGTTTGGTTGATTGATCATTCTTAAGGATAGCATATGTTGAAGTATATGAGCATCACATTGAATTTGATTGAATTAAGGTATCTGCTCATCTTGACTGACATCTGTATGTTGAGTTGATAAAAGTGATCTCTTGTCCGGGAAGAAAAAGTTTTCGAAAAGTGTTGAGTCATTGTAGTGATTGTTTTGAAAAGCTGAGTACATTCTGTTTTGCTTGAGGACAAGCAAAGTTCTAAGTTTGGGGTTGTGATAACGGTTGAAAATACTATTATTTGTGATGTAATTTTGATACTAAATGCACCCTTTTCTGCTTAGAAACTTGCTTGCAAATATGTTTTTCTGTTAAGTTGTATGAATAAGAGAGTTGAAATTGAATTTGATGATTTTATGACTAATTCCCCTTGTTTTGGCAGGAAATGAGATAAGATGGAGAGTAGAGATGAAGTGCCAAGAAGATGGAGTTCAGAAAGGCTTGGAAAAGCACCAGAAGAGAGGAATGCTCGAGGCTTGGGCGCCCTTTTTGGAGGCTTGAGCATAGAAGAGAGTCGCTCACCGCCCGGGCGCCCCTTTTTGGGCGCTTGAGTGCCAAAAGCTCGAAGCTTGGGCGTCTTCTCTGAGGCTTAAGCGCAGAAGAGAGTCGCTCACCGCTCGGGCGCCCCTTTTTAGGCGCTTGAGCGCCAGGAGCACAAAGCTTGGGCGTCCTGTCTGAGGCTTGAGCGTGGAAGACAACCCCTCACCGCCCGGGCGCCCTAAGAGGGCCACTTCAGCGTCGGCGACACGGGCTTGGGCTTGTTTATGTTCTGTCTTCGCTCGATTTAAAGCACTCAAGCATCCTAGGTTTTGTTTCTCTGGCTGGACCAGCACAACAACACACTCTTCCACTCTCTGAAGGCGGATTTGGAGGCGGAAGCTTCCATCCTCTACTTTTAGGGTTTTGCTATCTCATGATTTTCCATTATTCATCTAGTTTTACCATGTCTATGGTGAACTAAGCTCTATTTGTTCTCGGGGATTGATCTAACCTTGTGAACTCTCATGTATTTGAATTGATTCTTAATAACACATGCTTTTTCATTAATTGTTAGAGTAATTCATCTCTGCTTATTACATGCTGTGTTTAACTCATTCATAGCATGATTGTATGAATTGCATGAGTGCTGGAAGGTTCCTTACAATTCAGGTTCTTATTGAATTCTCTCGAGAGTAATATTGCTCAAGAATGAGGGTGTGAGTCTTGGTCATCTTAAAGCTCTTGATCTTCACATTTAATTACTAGGAATGCTAGGAATTGCATGAACTGGTGATTAAGGATAGGCTTCTTCGCCATCGGATCGGGTTTAAGTGATTTAGTGAGTGATGTTAACATTAATGCATAAAGAAGAATGCTTACATACATGAGAGGGAACTTGGTGAAATCTAACCCCAACAACATATTCATCCCATATTACAAACAACATTCGTTCATCACTGTGTTATTCTGCCATTGATCAAATTGCATTCATATTTAATTTTCTGTCTTTGCATCTGAAACCAATGATCTTTATTTCTTAAAGTTTTAATTAATCGAGTTATCACACGACTGTTTAGTGCCGAGAGTCCTTTGGGATACGATACTTGGTCTTACCATTTTATGTTACTTGTGCGATTTGGTACACTTGCCAATCCATCAATAGTAGGGAAATATGAATCCTCTGATATTAAGAATTTACGCAAAGAAGAATGGTTATGCGCGTGCATGATCACCTGGATTCTACTTCCAAGGGGTGAGGATCGATCCATATTGAATGGTGAAGATGTGTACCTACTTTATTCATTGCAAACTGGTACTCAAACGGATTGGTCTTTGGTGATTAGTGAATATATGCTAAAGTTTGCAAAACAAAAGGAGTATCATCTACCATATGGAGTGTTCATAAGTAAAATTTTGAGAATACAGAATGTGGATATCACACATGAAAGAACAATTTGCTGCAATAAGCAAAATGTTTTAGAAGAGCAGTTCTTAGACTCAGTAGGTTTCCGAAAAGGAAAGTAAGGCTGGATATTCAAGGATGAGTACATTCCTGGTACTGATGAAATGAATCCTGTAAATAATGATTCATCAAGATATGAATTTCGGCCTCAAACAAGATTTGTAGAATTTGTGGATGAAAGATTCAAAAGACTTGACGAGAAAATGATGATGCTTCAAAAATCATTCACTGAGCTGCATCCGAAGATGGACTATGCGCTGAGAATAAATGCTTTTGGAGATACTTTTATTGATGATTCTAAAAGTACAAAGAACAGTGCTGAAGAAAAGATTGTAGAGTCATCTAAAACAAAATAGGAGTCTTGATTTTATAGTCTTTTGTCATGTGTTCTATTTTGCGTGTTTGTTTTAGTTTGTTTGTTTAGATGTTTTGAATGTTTCTTTTGTAGTAATGGCTTTATAAGCCATTATCTTTTGGTTAATCTGATTGTAATATCTTTTAAGAATGAATGAAATCAGATATTTTGCTTAAATTCGATCAGTTTTGCTTAAAGTCGACTGTGTTATGTATGAAGTTGATTGTTTTAGTGTTTATCATTGCATTCATACATTTACACACAGAGATTATACCTATAATAATTCTTGCATTACAATGATTTTAAAATGCTTGATATGAAAAAGATCTTGAAAGGTTTTGCAGGAACATTGCTTCTGGATGAACTATTGGAGATACAATTCAAATGGCAAGCAATGAAGTCGATTGCAACAGTGGATTAATCGATTACTATTTAACAGGGGTTATAAATTCCATGATTTGGAATTTAGTTATTTTGTTTATTGATCACATATTATTAATTGTTTTTTTCAATATATCTTTGTTCTATAATTGATTTAAATTACTTGAGATAATATTGAGATTGTTGATTGATATTATATCAATGATTTATTGATGTGTTTGCACAATTTTTGTCTTGATAAAATACTATCACATGTTTATACATGCTCTGAAATTTTCTGTGAAAACTGCATTGTGCATTTGGGTTTTGATTATGAAACATGCATAATGGCAGGGGGAGCATTGCATAGGATATTAGATAATTTCACATGAGATTGTTGTTTGAAATTACTTTAGATAATATTGAGATTGTTGATTGATATTGTATCTATGATTCATTGATGTGTTTGCACAATTTTTGTCTTGATACAATACTGTCACATGCTTATACATGCTCTGAAATATTCTGTGAAAACTGCATTTTGCATTTGGGTTTTGATTATAAAACATGCATAATGGCATGGGGAGCATTGCATAGGATATTAGATAATTTCACATGCCTACACTTAAGGGGGAGATTATATCTTTATCATGTGATTATATGTGACAGGGGGAGCATCTGTGTTTGCTTTATGATTTGCTGATGCATCTCTTAAATAATTGATTATTTGAATATCAGTACCTGTTTGCATACCTTTTTTGTTAATGCCCAAAGGGGGAGAATTATACTGATATATGGATTGATATTTGTTTGATAATATGTATTGTTGTGTACAACATGGTTGTTTATTAATCATGGTTGTGCATTACCAAAAAAGGGGGAGATTGTTGAGATTGTTCATAGGGATAGCACTGGTTTAGCTAAACCTACAATCTCAGAGCTTCTGGTTTTTGATGATGACAACACATAATTAATAACACATGTGTTGTTTATGTGTTACATGTTCATTAATGTGTTACATGCTCATTACTTTCATGTTTATGATTATTTAAGAACATGTTGTGTTAATTCTGTCATTGCTGTAATTCACTGTGTTTTACATGAGATCTTATCTGTGAATGCATGACATATGTTTTAGAAAAGGAAAACCACATGCACTTTTGTTTAACTTATAATATGTGGCAAATCAGTAGTTTTAAGTCGACTTCATTATGAAGTAAGTCGATTAAAACTCGTGGCTTTGCACAAACTTTTTCAAAGTGTGCTGTTAGTATTTTTGAAAAGAAAGTTTTTCAAAACTGCATTTAAGTGTTACAAAGTCGACTGTATGCCCAAGCTACTCGACTTAGTTAGTTATGTTTTGAAATTCTGTTAATTCTTGTGATGTCTAACGACTATATTTTATATCTTTGACTAAGCATTGATTGTGAGTCAACTGTATTAAATAGGAAATCAATTAAGTTGATTTGACTGCTACTAACTGTTATAACTGTTTGAGTATAATCGACTATATTAGTAGCATAGTAGACTTAGGAGCGTCAATTTTGTAAAAAAAAAACTATATATAGACGCAAATTTGATTTCTGCAGAGACTTTTGTGAATCTAACGTTTTGATTGAATTGTTTCAGATTATTGATCTCTGGTAGAACGTGCTAAAGCTCCAAGAATCCATCAAGAAAGACTAAGGTGTTTATTCTTTGGTGATTGCTTGACAAGCAAGAAGCTGTGCGCATTGACTGATTGATCAAACTGCACTTGAGGTATCTGATACGTGATCAACTTCTTCTCTCAATCTTGTGAAGGTTGTGGCTTCCCTGTTGAGACTACAGGAAGAGAACGTGTAGCGTTTTGGACATTGAGGATTGTTCAAAGTGATTAAAGACTCCAGGATAGGGGACATCTTGCTGCTGTTCTTTGTTTGTATATACCTATATGTTGATTAAAGGGTTAGAGAGGTATTTTATATTTTGACGTGGAGGTCGCTATAAAAGCCTTGTTGTAAAAACCTTGATCATTATAATGCATTTACTTTCTGGGATTGGAAGGACACTAGATGTAGGCAGTTTGGCCGAACCAGTATAAAAACTTGCGGTTGAATTCTCTATCCTTGTACTTTTAATTTTCAAAGTCGACTTTAATTTTCACGTAGTCAACTATTTCCGCTGCACTTAAAAAAGCTTATTCCTTGCGATTCAAGAAACTTTTGAAAGATCATCCTTTTGTGAAAAAGATTTTTAAAAGCCTATGATTTTTGTGTTTCACCAATTCACCCCCCCCCCCCCCCCCCCCCCCCCCCCCCCCCCCCCCCTCCCCTCTCTTGGTATTGAAACTAAGCCATTCTTTTTCAACACTTATGTTTATCGTTCGGTCCATCTTTAGGACCGTTCGATTTTTACTTGTGTTGTTCAATTTTACTTTTATCGTTCGGCTTTAGTCTACTCATTTCCATTTGCTACTGCTTTAACACCGATCGTCTCTTCGTTAGAACCGTTCGGCTTGTGACCAGAACCGATCGGTCTTTAACACGCTTGTTAGAGTCGTTCGACCTTGTGAATAGGACCGTTCGGCCCTGTGAAGAACACCGCTCGGCTTTACTTTTTGCCACAATTAATTCAATGCTTTGAATTTTGTTTAGTTATATTTAATTTCATGCTTTAAGTTCAAGTTCAATTGCATTCAAAAACACTTTCAACCCCCCCCCCCCCCCCCCCCCACTACGTGTTTGACCTAAGTCTCGAACCACATTTGGTCCTATAGAGACGACCTAGGAGTCACTACCTAGTCTATACTGCATTCTTATTGCACATCAAATTTGTGTGGGGTGCGACACCCATCAAGGACTATGAAATTGATTTCTCAAATAACCAATTTTAAAGTTTAAGTTTTGAAAAGTTGTCAGTTCTTATTACTTTGCTTGAGGACAAGCAAGATGCTAGGTTGGGGGGAGTTGATAACTGCAAAAAAGCTGTAAATTTTCATATGAAATTTTGGCACTTCTGTTTTAAATTGTGTGCATTTGTATTTTCCCTAATCTAAGAAAGATGAAATGTAATCATATGTTTCCGAGTTTTTGATTAAAAGGAAATCATTTGATCCCTATTTTGTATATGTTTCAAGTAAATTAAGAGAGAAGAGCAAATCTTGTAACAATTCGCCCAAGCTAGAATGATCTCGTCTAAGCGAGAGCTAATCAGAGAAATATCTTTTACAAGCCACTCTTGCCTAAGCAAAACTCATCTCGCTTGAGCGATATTAGGAAGCCATTAATTTAAAAGTCATTCTCGCTTAAGCGAGAATAGTTTAGCTTAAGCGAGAATTCACACAGTATATATACTCACGAGTCAAAAAGAAAGAAAGAAGGGGGAGAGCGGCAGAGAAAAATATCACAGATAGAGTTGTTCTTCCACTTTAGCTGTAGGATCTTCTTCTTCATCTCTTAGAATGCTAACGGCTACCATGAGTGGCTAATCTTTTCTCTAGGGATTGAATGTAATCGATTCGAACTCGGATGTAATCTGGTAATATTTATTTATAGCATTTTTGTTTTTATTCGATATTGGTATTTTTGTTCTACTCTTAGTGCTTGATTCTATCTTATCAATATTTTCATGAATGTGGATTTTAGATTTGACTGGAAAGTATTTCTAAAATCTAATATGAACAAGAATACTTGATATCCTGTGATGCTAAGGATATATTTCAGTTTATCAATTGCTTATAACACTTGAATATAATGTTGAATAGTTTATTGGGTATGTGAGGAATCAATATTCAAGGAACTAATCTTATGAATTTTATATGCGAGGAATCGGTATAAAAGACTTTTGTGTGTTTCATCAATATTGGTAATGAGATAGATGAATTCAATCCCAACTTCTCATATTGAATTTTCTCTAACTTATTTGTTCTTATTATTTTACTTTTATGCAACGTAGTATAAATTATCAAAATCCATTATGAATCTGATTGGATATCCTTGTATAAATTTGGTTTAAGATAAAATTATCTATTTTAATTGAAGTTTTTCCTCGTTGGATCGACACTTTCACTTAAAAATCATTATACTACAATTGACTATTGGTACGCTTGCAAAAAGAATCAACACAGAGCCCATTAAACCTCTCCCAGTACTCAACCATCCTCTCCCATTAACTCCTTTAGCTACTCGAAAGTACTTGTTGAGGAACCTCTGCTACATCTCCTGCCAGCCACCAAGAGGGTATTGTTGATACAAGAACCAGTCTCTTGCTGCACCTTGCAAAGACAATGGAAATGTCTTCATCATCACTGCTTCCTCTAGAACTCCAGCAGGCTTCATGGAAGAGCACACCCAGCTAAACTCTTTGATGTGCTTGTGTGGGTCTTCATGTGCTAGCCCATGGAACTTGGGCGTTCTCTTGATCATCTTGTATAGCCAGTCCTAAGAATCAACCATCTCTTCAAAGTCTGCTGCAGAACCTGTTTTCAACCTGGACTATACTTCAAGTAGAGATTATACCAACACACAAAAGCATAATAGGGAGAGAAACCACTATTTACAAATTTAAAAATTTTCAGAAACTGAACCTAAATGAACAGAATGCAAATAGAGAAAATAGAAACCTACAATGCTAACTCTACAATCTAAACTTAAGTTGCCAAAGTCCCCGGCAACGACGCCATTTCTTGAAAGGCTTATGGTCACGCAAAAGTCAACAAACCTAAATTCCCCACTAATGTAGTATAGGGACAACCTAGGGTATCAATCCAAGGACTTGGTACTTATTAAGTATAGAATTGTAGAATTATAGCCTAATTATTTATTTACTAAAATACTAAAACTAGGTGGGGAAAAGAAAAATTTATGAAATCTAAAAGAAAGAAACTAATTATTGATGTATGATTAAAGAAAACTAATACCTAAGTAAACTAATGAATAAAGGAAAAGAAAACAATGCATGATATCTATACTATATTATTGTAACTAATGTAATTTGGACTAACAGAACCAAACTAATGCAATGATGGTAAAAGCAACGTGTATGATCTGAAATTGAAGTAAACATCTAAATCTAAATGTAAAAACAAAGATAGATGCTAAACTATGAACTATCAAATGCATAAAGCTAATCTCAATCAACAGAAATCAAGACAATGGAAAATAAAGTTCAATATCATAAGGTAAAATCCAGAATTCCAACCAAAACTCAAATCAAAGCTTGAAATCAAAATTCAGAATCTAAAAGTTCAACCTATACTGCAACGACCAAATATCAAATGCAACAAAACAAAATAACAATGAAAGTTAAACCTAAAGGCAATTAAACATCAAAAGAAAACAGCTAAAGACAGAGAACATAAATCGCAATCCAAGAATCAACAAAAATTAAAATTTTATTAAAAGAGGAATGAAAATTACAGTAGAAAACACCGTGGAAGCAAAGCCGAGAAGATCACGGGTTGCCACCACCGTGATTGCTCGATCAACAGTCAAAGAGTATCAAAATCTACACTACGAGAATGAAACTAGAGGGAAATGAAAACCCTAAGCTAGGTAGCGTCTGTCACCCACTACCATGCATTGTCTATCACCCAATGCACACTTTGTTCATTACAAAACTTCCCTTTTATAGGGGAAAATCCAAAACAAAAAAAAGAAAGAAAATGAAAGAAATAGGTGAAAGGGGGAAGAACCGAATAATGATAGAAGCTTCTCAAATCAACTCCTTCCTTTTTGGTCGTGAACCTCTATCAGCTCTCAAATCAACCATGGAGCTCGCGCCTAGTTCTACTCCGCTTCTCTTCTCATGAACCCTAGTTACTGGGTTAGGGAATTGGGGAAAATCCCAATTGATCGAGATCCTTTGCCTATGCTCAGCTTCCCTTCAATGCAGCAGCATGAAACACTGCGTTTCATTAAACCCAAAAGCTCATAACGGCAGCTTCATTTTAACGCAACCCATTAAACGCTTTTGACCAGTACTTTTATTCAATTCAAAACAGCCAGCACATTGCTTCAGCCTAATTAGCTAAAGACTTTATCTATAGAAAAAAATTAGGAGTTTAAACAGCAAAAAGAAAAGATAAAAGCCTACAAAAGAAGTAAAATTTTATTTATTTAATTTCTAAAAGGAAAAATACTTATTTATTTAAAAACCTATTTTATTTAACTAAAAATTAGCACTATTTTTAAAAAACCTATTTTTATCCTAATTACTCTAAACTATACTATTTCTAATGAATTAAAAACTAAAATATCCTAAAAGAAGAGTATTCACACAGAAAAATAGGAAAGAAAATAGAGAGATAACACAGGTTTTTCAAAAATCAGTAAAATTTCAAACTTTAACATAACGCAGAAACGTATTTTCAAAAACCTCAACATTTAAAACGTGCATAAAACATAATAATTCCAAGACATTTGTTTAGTGAGAATAACGAAGGAAATAAAATGAATCCAATTACATTGTCTTAAAGTTCAAAAGATAAATCTCAAGTTTGCCCCTCGTCATCTCTCGAATCTATCATGCCTCAGCACCATCTGCAACATCATTTGCTCACGTATAGCGCATTATACGATCATCGCCGATATTATCATTCATAAACAAAAACATGTATGGGGTAAGCTATAGTTAAAACAATCATAATAACATGATATAAACATACTGATTAAATCAACAATAATCAAACACCCCATACATAATAGTAATAACAATAGAATTCCTAATCCTCTAACATAACAATTCAATCAAATGAATTACTCGATTCACAATCATCGATCCTCGATCCTCGATCTTTACCCTTGATGTCATCACTAACATCTCACAAATAGACTCTTGGTTTATCCACTCATTAGCACCTATGTCTACTACTATACTCTTATAGTAACACCGCTATCACATAGCATCACTTGGAGCATCTCAAATACCATGATCACCCACATAGATACACCACCATCATGACTATCCCAGTCATGAACAATACCATGAGCATCACCATACCATAAACACCACAGTGGAAAGAATCTGTCACACTCTTGTACCCTACCTAACTCACAGTAATCGCTCCTACAACCCCATCTGTAGATTCCTCACAGATACATCTAAGTAGTCTCACAATCCAACTAAGGAACATGTAATCCTGCTACACAAGGACAAGGAAGACACCTTCACCCCCACACAAGGAAGGTTCAATACCCGAATAAGCCTTCACATGAGAGTTTACAAAGGTTTACATCATTCCCCAACAACAAATAGAATTTAGTTCACCATTGGCATGTGGAAACTAGATGAATAATGGAAAAGAATGAAAGATAAAACCCTAGAAGTTGAAGATAGGAGCTTCCGCCTCCAAGGGGTCAAAGGGTGTGTTTCTGCGCCTCTTCTGTCCAAAGATACAATCCCTAGGACGTCCAAGTCCTTAAATAAAACATAAAAATAACAGATAACACAGCCCAAGCCCAATCGCCAGCGCTTAGTGCCCCACTTAGGGCGCCCGGGCGGCGGGCCGAATCATATGACCCTTAGGGTCAGCTCAAAAGGCAAGCAGGCGTGGTGCGACTCGAGGAAGTTGCGCTCAACGCCCCAAAAAGGGCGCCCAGGCGCAAGCCAGAGACTTCCTGCGCTGAGGGCTTCAAGAAAAGGTCAACCAAGCGTGAGACAGTGTATTCCGGCGCTGAGGGCCCCTAAAATGGCGCTCAGCGTTGTTGCGATCCTCCTTTCTGATACTTTTCCAGCTCTTCCTGAGTTCCAACTCCTTACTACTTCAACTCTTCTTCCAAATCATCTCAATTCCTGTTGAAAACAAGGAAATCTAGCATAAAATCATTAAATTCACCTTCAACTCTCTTATTCACACAAAACTATGATTTCAAGCTAGTTTCTAAGTCAAAAAGGGTGTTTCTAGTATCAAAATTAAGTATCAAATAACGGTAAATTCAACCGTTATCACAACCCCAAACTTAAAACTTTGCTTGTCCTCAAGAAAACAAAATGTAACTTAGCTTTCATACAATCAATACAATGGTTTCAACACATTTCAAAACCTTTTCTTTCAAGACAAGTAATCGCTCATATCAGCTTATTATAAAGAATATCAGTCAAGATGAATAATTGCCTTGATTCAATTAACTCATTGTGGTGCTCACCTAATCACAAAATATTCATCAGATGTTATCCTCATGAATGATCAATCCACCAAGCAAAGATGTAATCATGCATACATGGAACTACTCCTCACCAAGGAAAAGTGTTTCTCTCAAACACACAGGTGTATATAGAGGTGACTCATTCACTCTACTATCACAATGTCATATAAATCAACTTTGTCTTTCATTTAACCACAATCAATCAAACTCACAAGCAATTTGTCATCACAAGGACTTTTCTATGGCTTGTAATGTGGCTGGGCTAAGAAGAAAACTGGTTTTTCCGGATCACAAAATCCTTGAGTTAAGAAAGTCATTCATAATTTCATCATTTAAACACGATCTCTCTTTTTCAAGAAACCATTCTCACTTATTCCCAACTTTCCATTGCATTGAGCTTTTCTTTTCTTTTCTTTTTCTTTTGCTTTTCATTTGCTCAATACTTAGCTCAATGCTTATTCTTTTTATTTTCCCTTTTCAGATTTCCCAACAACCCCAAACTTGAACCTTTATCAATACCACACAAATATTCTCAACTTAACTCAAGGTAAAGATTTTCAAAAATGGTTTTCATATCATGTTTAAGGCTATAGGTTCAAAGGATAGAACACATTGTGCTCTCTTTTATTGAGCTAAAATCATGCATTGGCTAAAAAGGGATAACAATAGATGGCCTTGATCATATGACGCAAGCAAGCAAGTGATTCAATCATGGAAACCTGGGCAAAATCATTCATGCTTTCAAAGTAACAGCAATCATTCACAAAAACTCTGGAGTCCAATCCTCCCACAAGTTAATTTCAAGTTCCAACATTTAGACAAACATCTTGCTCAATATCACAATCATACTTTTACCTCATGCATCTGTTTCACAATATTATGAGCAACCACCTATATATCAACATCATGCATCATCTCAACATCAATCAATATAATCAGCATCATAAAGCAACGTTCATCACAAACATCATATCATCATCAAAGCATTGCATCACAGATTAAGTTTTAAGCCCAGTACATCAAATCCTATACTAATAACAGAAAGACGGACATAAATTAAGAAGATAAGTTTAGAAAGTTGGGTTGCCTCCCAATAAGCGCTTCTTTAACGTCACTAGCTTGACCCAATAAAGCTCAAGTTTGATTTTCAATGTTGATGTGCTTCTTCCTTTCATGACACCAACATAATCTCCGCATCTTTCTTGTCACCAACTTCACTCTCCTAGAGTAAGGTGCCTCAATCTCTTATGGAAAACCTCCTTGGCTAGGTTGGGCCAAAGCTAGGAGATGTGCATGGAGAGGTGTTCCTTAGATGAATGGTGCGGAAATGTGGTGATAAATGGTCTAAGGATGAGGAGCTAATGTATGAATGGTGTAGAAGCTCAAAGCCTCTAGGAGATATGGTGGTGGTGGTGTAGTGTTTGGTGGCTCCAAGAAAGGTTAGGCTAACTCAAGGAGGAAGATGACTAGAGGAGCCTCATGGGTTGCTCTAGTCTTCATCTAAGATGAGTAGTATGGCCAAAAATGGGCAGCATAACATTACTCAACATCAAAGATGAAATACAAGGGTGGAGACACCTTTATTTATAGGCCAATGGTGTGTCCTTCTAACCCTAAAAGCATGATCTCCCACATTTGCTCTCATTGGCCAAAAATGAGGCCTTTTAAGGAGTGGACAAGTGTCTAAAAATCCTCTCCAATGATGGGAGGACATGTGGCCACTCACTCACAAAACATAATCCTCTCCATTCCTAGAGTGTCATGTGGCCACTACTAAAAGCAAAAACTTTCCACTCATAAGGTACCATGTGACTACCTCTTAAAAAGTAAATCCTCTCCAATGGAAGCATGACACATGGCACACACTTTCAACTTGGTTTGGATGTAACTTTTAAGGAAAATCTTATGCTACTTAGGCCTTAATACAAACCTACACTACATGGCCTAATACATTGGCCTAAATTCCTACACTACTCTTCAATCCATGCTCCATGATGGCTCCAAAGGTGGCCCACAAGGTAGAGTTGATGTCATCTTCATGGATGGCTTCCACTCTCTTGAAAGTGCTTGACCATGGCTAGGGGATTTGCCATCATTCCCTCCCTCTTGAAAAGGATTTGCCCTCAAATATTCAACATGGAACAAGACAAACTTCCTTATCTTCTTTAGAGTTTTGTGTGCTTCTCCATCAAGGTCAAATACCCATTTTATAACAAAATTAGAACAAATGTTATAATAGTGAGTAAATGAAGAATATAGCTCCCAACAATGATACACCTTAAATCAAATGAATGATCAAGGTCTTGAAGAGTAAGAGCATCTTTGAAGCTTTTATTTGTCTTGTGTTGGATGTATATGTTTGAAAGACTATCCATTCCAACACAAGACTTAATTTTTTTAAGGATATGTCATCATACCCTCCCTTTTGAAAAGGATTTGGCCTCAAATCTTCTTGTTCTTTTATGACAAAAACGTTTTTCTTATTATTGGTTAATTTGTGTATCTGATAATAGTTGAAAAATTGTTATTTTTATACTTAATTTTGACATCTAAAACACCCGTTATAACTTAGAATCTAGCTTGAAATCATGTTTTTGCTTAAGTTGTGAAAATAAGAGAGTTGAATGGGTTTTATGCTTGGTTTTCCTTGTTTTGGCAGGAATTTAGAAGAATTGGATGAAAGACGTTGAAGTAGCAAGGAGTTGGACTCAGGAAAGGAAGGAAAAGTGCACAATTCAAGTATAGCAGTCACCGCTCAGCGTCATTTCACCGCTGAGCGCCAAGCTTGCTTGTTGAGTACACTGTCTCGCGCCTAAGTGTCATCGTTGAGGGCTAATTCTGAGTGTCGTACTCACCGCTCAGCGCCAGTTCATCGCTGAGCGCCATTAACTTGGGCTTGGGCCAATTTTTTGTAATTTTAATAAACTATATAATGGTTTAGTCGACCTAGGGTTGATATCTTTGGACAAAAAGAGGCGAAATTACACTCCTTCCACCCCTTGGAGGCGGATTTTGGATGCAGAAGCTCCGATCTTCAACTTTTAGGGTTCTATCTTTTATTCTTTTCATTATTTTCATCTAGTTTCACCATGTCTATGGTGAACTAAACCTCCATTATTTTTGGGGAAACGATGTAATCCTTTGAAACTCTCATGTATTGAATTGATTCTTGATTATATATGCTTTACTTCATTAATTGCTAGGGTTTTTCCTCTTTACTCTATGCATGCTTTGTTTAACTCATTCAATTGCATATGATTATTGATTTTATCACTATGGACACATATGAGAAAATCTAGAACTAGGGAAATTATCTCGGAAGCAATATTACCTAGTTATAGGAATAGGAGGATCGGTTGCCTTTAAGCTTTTATGAGAATGTAATGCATGAATAATTGCTAGGGAGACAAGACATTGTAAACAAGTGATTAGGAGTAGGCTTTCTTTACCGAGACATCGGGTTTAAGGTAAATTAGAAAGTGGCATTAACATTAATGAAGAAAGATGAATTCATGAATACATGAGAGTGGATAGGATAAGTCGGAAACCCCAACAACATCATCATTCTATATTTTACATCAATCACTTTTGCATCTTTCAATCCAATTGATCAAAACTTGCATTCATGTTTATTTTTCGCAATTCAACCACAATGATTTTGTTTACAAGTCTAATTTAATCAAGAAATCACATAACTGTCTAGGCCGTGAGTCCTTTGGGAAACGATACTTGGTATTACCATTTATTATTACTTGATATGATTCGGTACACTTGCCATTTATAATTTAATCCTAGACATTTTTAAGATTTTCAAAATGGCTTATGCAAACAAACTTAATATTTCAAATAAAATTCCTTAAGAGACTTAAGGAGACAAAAGAAGCTTAAGTTCACTTCTAGGAAAGAGAGGTGAATCACTATGGATTGCTTAGAAACCAAGTCTTTCCTAGCCAAAGTGATGACAAATTTATGAACACCGAAATACGGCGCCACAAACTTGTTTAACAATCGGCAAGTGTGACCGAAACGTTTCAAGTAATAAACTCGGTAAGACCAAGTATCGTTCTCCCAAAGGACTCACGGCCTAGTTTAGTTATGTGATTCGTTGATTATTTAAGACTTAAGAATGAAATAAGTGGAGTTTAATATGCAAAACAGAAAATAAACATGTATGCATGAATTTGATCAATGGCTAAAACAAAATACAAACACTTCAATGGAATATATGGATGAGTATGTTGTTGGGGTTATCAATTTCATCTTATCCACTCTCATATACTTTAGGAATTCAACATTCTTTTCATCATTGTTAATGCCACTCTCTAAATTACCTTGCAAGAAGGCCTATCCCTAATTACGAGTTTATACGATTCCTAGCATTCCTAATAATTAGTTCTTTTAGTGCAGGAGCTTAACGGCAACCAATATACTATTGGGAGAAATTCCCCGGATTTAGACTTCCCCGTACGTTCCCGTATCGACAAAATCAATAATCATGCATTGAATGAGTTAAACAAAGCAAGCATTGAGCAAAGAGGAAAAACCCTAACTAATGATGAAAGAAAGCATAGGTCTTAAATATAAGATGTAAAAACAAATTCCATATATGAGAGTTTCACAAGACTACATTGATTCCCCAACAACAATACAAGGTTTAGTTCACCATATTCATGGTGAAACTAGATGAATAATAATGAAAGAATGAAAGATAAAACCCTAGAAAGGTGAAGAGGTAGCCTGAGCATCCAAGATCCTCCTTCAAAGGGGTGGAAGAGAGAGTATTTGCTTTGTCACAGCCAAAGATACAAACCCTAGGAAACCCTAAAGCTTATATATTATTCGTAAATTATAGAAAATTAGGCCCAAGCCCAAAAATAGTGCCGCTCAGCGGTAAGTGCGTGAGTCGTTTTCTCCCCTCAGCGGCCATTTTGCCCCTCAGCGGTTCTCCCGTGAGCTCCTGAGTGCCGCTCAGCGGTAAACTGCCGCTGAGCGGCAGTTGCGGCTTCTCCTTTTGCACTTTTTGATGTCTTTTCTGATTCCATCTCTCTCCTTCTTCACTTCTTTCACTAAATTCACCTTAAAACCTGCACAAAAACACTGAAATCAAGCATAAACCTGTCCAGCTCTCTTATTTCTAAAAATATGAATAAAATCATGATTTCAAGCTAGTTTCTAAGTATAAAGGTTGCTTTTAGTGTCAATTTTAAGCATGAAAATAACAGTTTTTCAACTGTTATCACAAAACTTACCTCAAGTTCTCTTGTACCAAACTTCTCAAAGGGATTTAAACTTGAAATAAAAGTTGACACACACTAGACTATCACAATTAAAGAAAGCAATAAATCTAAACTATTCGGCCTAATGATGAATTAGAAGGAACTTTGGTTCCCTCTTACTCACCAACTACAAATTTCGCTTAAATAATAAATGTCCAATGTTCTTGTTAGGACAAACCCCTAACAAGTCAAGAATACAAGTCTAAAAAGAAAAACAACTACAGTTTTACAATTCAAAGAAAATACACACAAATCTCTCTTTCTCACCAAGTGTATACTCTCTTGTTTTGTGTTTTAGACCAAGACTTTAAGCTTCCCTTCAAGGCCTCCTTCACCTTTGGATGTTGCTCACTGTTTTGGGCTATTATCCCCATGATCCTCATGTTTTTTTACCATCCAAAGACCTACACCACAAGTTCACACCACTAAAGCCAAAAGGAGTCCAAGGAAAAAGCAAGAAAAGGTCTAAAATGAACAAACGCTCTTCAAAAGGAGTTTTACTTTAACAAAATCATTAATGTTTAGAAGAAAATCAAGCAATTAAATGCTAAGAAAGAAAGGTTAGCACAACAAAAGGAGTTACCTAAAGAAAGGTACTAGAATGGATCACAAAAAACCAAAACTACTAGAAAAACACAAGGTGCTTTTGTTCTTTTGCAAGCTAGACCAAATGGTGCACTAAGGCAACCCTTTTAGGTCATCATGGTTGCTAGAACAGCAGCTAGGGACATGACTTTCAGCTCCCAAATCAACATCAAAGTGCTCACACAAAAGTTGGTTACATATGGTACATGCATGTGCTTTTACTTTTACTTTTTGCTTTTACTTTTGTACTTTTTGTCTACTTTTCTTTTGTACCTTTTGTCTCTTAGTTTTTTTTTTTAATTTTTAGCACAAACACACACCAAATCAGATCTCAAATCTGGAATGTCACAAGGAGTTTCAAGTTCATACAAGCTTATAACACCAAAATGAAGAAAACCTACTAGAATCAAATATAGCATGAAACACAAAAAGTGACATAATGGAAACCTAACTCTATGAACTCGTTCAAGATCCAACAACAAGTATGAACTCAAATATATAAAATAAAAGCACTCAAAGGCACAAATACAAATCAGTTTTTGGACATGACCTCAACATATATTTTTGATGATTTTCAAAGTTTCAACTAGGAAATAGAGACATCAAAAGGACTAAACATGACTCTAGACAACATGGATGGATTCAAAAATAAAAATGACACAAAATAAGCATATAAGACCAAACAAAACAGCAAGGAATGGCTCAAAAGAAAAGGAAAAGGCACCAAAAAAGTAGCTAAAACTACCAAAAACGAACTTCAAAAATGCTAATGACAACATCCTGATAGCTTTGACCTTTGCTGAGTGTTTTACTTTCTGCACAGAACTCCAAATGAAGTGATTCTTTTTTTGTTGGAAACTAGACTCAAAGGGCTTTCATTTGAATATTTTTACGTTTTTTTTGGATAATTGAGCTAGATGCAGTTTAAGTTTGAAAATCGTCACAGTTTGCTGCCAGAACAAATTATAGATGGAAAAAAAACACAACAAGACAAATAGGGAAATAACATCAACAACATGGAACAATAAAGGATAGATAAGGACTAAAAGACTTAGCTCTTGAAGAACCAAAGCTCTTGATACCAAATGATGGAAAACCTCCTTGGCTAGGTTGGGCCAAAGCTAGGAGATGTGCATGGAGGGGTGTTCCTTGGATGAATGATGCAGAAATGTGGTGGTAAATGGTCCAAGGATGAGGAGCTAATGTATGAATGGTGTAGAAGCTCAAAGCCTCTAGGAGATATAGTGGTGGTGGTGTAGTGTTTGATGGCTCCAAGAGAGGTTAGGTCAACTCAAGGAGGAAGGTGACTAGAAGGGCCTTATGGGTTGCTCTAGTCTTGATCTAAGATGAGTAGTATGGCCAAAAATAGGCAGCATAACATTACTCAACATCAAAGATGAAATACAAGGGTGGAGACAACTCTATTTATAGGCCAAGGGTGTCTCCTTCTAACCCTAAAAGCATGATCTCCCACCTTTGCTCTTATTAGCCAAAAGTGAGGCCTTCTAAGGAGTGGACAAGTGTCCACAAATCCTCTCCAATGATGGGAGGACATGTGGCCACTACTAAAAGCAAAAACTCTTCACTCATAAGGTGTCATGTGGCTACCTTTTAAAAAGTAAATCCTCTCCAATGGAAGCATGACACATGGCACACACTTTCAACTTGGTTTGGATGTCTAACTTTTAAGGAAAATCTTATGCTACTTAAGCCTTAATACAAACCTTAAATAAAACCTACACTACATGGCCTAATACAATGGCTTAAATTCCTACACTACTCTTCAATCCATGCTCCATGATGGCTCCAAAGGTGGCCCATAAGGTAGAGTTGGTGTCATCTTCATGGATGGCTTCCACTCTCTTGAAAGTGCTTGACCATGGCTAGGGGATTTGCCATCATTCCCTCCCTCTTGAAAAGGATTTGCCCTCAAATCTTCAACATGGAACAAGGCAAACTTCCTTATCTTCTTTGGAGTTTTATGTGCTTCTCCACCAAGGTCAAATACCCATTTTATAACAAAAGTTAGAACAAATGTTATAATAGTGAGTAAATGAAGAATATAGCTCCCAATAATGATACACCTTAAATCAAATGAATGATCAAGGTCTTGAAGAGTAAGAGCATCTTTGAAGCTTTTATTTGTCTTGTGTTGGATGTATATGTTTGAAAGACTATCCATTCCAACACAAGACTTAATTTCTTTTAGGGATATGTCATCAATCTCAAGAACTCCATTTTCCTTTATATCCTTGATAACCAATAACTTGTTCTTGAATTTCACTGGTTTGCCAAGGTAGGGTTCATTATTTTCAATCACAGAGTCATGGTGAATGAGTTTTTCTTCCTTATCGCCATCGTCTTCCTTCAGCCTTGGAAAGCAACAACTATAATTCCTCTTGACTGTCTTGGCAACTTTATCAGGTAGACCTGTCACTGATAGAACTACGTCGTTAGCTTTAGGACTAGTCTTTGTTACTTGTATTGGCTGCCCAACTTCAAAGACATTGAAAGTCACCTCTTCATCTTGGTCTTTCAACATTATAACTCCATCATCCACATGAATGACAACCTTAGTTGTCTTCATGAATGGCCTTCCAAGGATGAGCGATATCTCTACATTTTTCTCCATCTCCATCACTACAAAGTCCACCAGAAATTTGAGATTATCAATTTTCACCACCACGTCTTCTACCACACCATAAGGATGCTTAATGGACTTGTCTGCCATTTGCAAGATTGCTTTTCTAGGTTTAACCTCCAGACCACCAATCTTCTTAAGCATAAATAAGGGCATTAGATTGATACTAGCTCCTAAGTCAACTAGAGCCTTCCTTATATCATGATTCCAAATGGTGCAAGGGATGGTGAAACTCCCTGGATCTTTGAATTTGGGAGGTAGCGTCTTCTGCAATATGGCACTGCAATTACCATGCACTTCAATTGTTTCGTCATCTAGATATTTCTTCTTCTTGCTGAGAATTTGCTTCATGTGATTTGCATAAATAGGAATTTGCTGCAGTGATTTAGTCAAAGGCATAGTAATCTCCAATTGCTTGAAGATCTCCATGAAACGCCCAAATTGCTTCTCTTTTTCTTTCTTTAAAATGCTCTTTGGATAAGGAAGGGGCTTCTCAAATATTTTTTCTTTTTTCTTTCTCTTCTCTCTCCTTTTCTTTTCTCTTCTTTTCTTTTCTCTCTTCCTCTTCTTTCTTTTTCTCTCCCTCATCTTTCTCCTTTTCTTTTCTCTCAACCTCACCTCTTCTCTCTTCATTCTCTTCTTCTTTTTTACTCAACTCAACTTTCTCTTTTCTCTCATCTAAAATCTTGCCACTTCTAGTCATAATGACATTGCACTCCTCCTTAGGGTTAACTTCAGTATTAGCCCCAAAACTCCGGTCAGGCATCTCCTCCAACTTCTTAGCCAATTGGCCCACCTGCATCTCCAAATTCCTTATAGCAGCTTCAGTTCTCTTATGGTTGGAGATAGTCACCTGCATAAATTGTTGAAGGGTTTCTTCAAGCTTTGAAGTTCTGTCAGATAACGCAGATATATGTTGCCATTGTGATTGTAGTTGCGGTGGTCTATTGAATTGTCCTACTTGCCCAGATTCCCAAATTGACCTTGACCCATACTTGGGTGAGGTTTCCACCCTTGGTTGAAATTACCTTGGCGGAATTGATTGCCCATATAGTTGACTTCTTCTTGGGCCTCCACTAGCAAAGCACATTGACCATTGATATGATCACCACCACATAATTCATAGAGTTTCTGTTGAACCTGTGAAACATTCCTCAGCTCCTTTGGCAATTGAGAGAGTTTCTTCATCAAATTCTCTAATTGTTGAGTAATAATTTTATTCTGTGCAAGCAGAGCATCATGAGATTGTAATTGTAGGACTCCCTTCTACTGAGGTGGAGCTCCTCTTTCACTATGCATCTTATTGTCATTGGTAGCCATGTTATCAATCAATTCATAGGCTTCCTCTAGAGTCTTGCACTTGATATTACCTTCAGCTGAGGCATCTAGCATCAATTTGGTTTGTGAGCTAAGACCTCCAAGGAAAAGAATGATTATCGTCGCTTCGTCAAATCCATGTGTGGGCTTCTACCTTAGCAAACTCTTGTATCTATCCCATGCTTGACCTAAAGTTTCTTTCATGCCCTGCCTGAAAGAAGAAATTTCTTGTTTACCTTTGTTGATTTTCGACTGTGCGAAGTATTTGTTAGAAATTTTGCAACCACGGCTTCTCATTCAGTAAATCTATCCTCTGGGAAAGAATTCAACCATAACTTAGCATTGCCTCCCAATGAGAAAGGAAATAAACTAAGCTTTATAGCATCATCCGGCACTCCATTAATCTTCACAATATTGCAAATCTCGTTGAATGTGGTCAGATGCTCATATGGACTTTCATGAGACAATCCATTGAATTGGTTGCTCTTCACCAATTGTATCAACGCTGGTTTTACTTCCATGTGTGTAGCATTGACCCTCGGCCTTGCAATGCTATTAAAATTGTGAGGGCCAACAATTGTTGTGTAATCTGCCAGAGTGCGTCTGCCATTATTCTCTCCAGCCATCTTTTTAGTGCTTTGGTCAAATCCTTGCGATGAAGGTTGTAAAAGTGTCTCTAGAGAAGGAAATAATTCTCTGGACGTTCTGTTTCTCCTTCTCCTTCTAGTCTCGTTCAATCCTTCAAGAAGAGGTTCACAGTTTTTCTTGCTTCTAGTACGAATTGTATCCTATATATACAAGAAAACAAAACCCTAGAAAATAATTATTAGCACAAAACAAAAAAAAAAAAATCAAGTCAAAGCTAATCAATAATCACACAAATAGAATAGTTAAACCACGAGTCCCCGGCAACGGCGCCAAAAACTTGTTAAGACTCCGACAAGTGTACCGAATCGTATCAAGTAATAAACATGGTAAGACCAAGTATCGTTTCCCTAGAGACTCACGGCCTAAACAATTATGTGATTTCTTGATTAAATAAGACTTGAAAACAAAATCTTTTGGTTTAAAATGCAAATACAGAAAAGTAAATATGCATGCAACTTGATCAATTGGACAAAAGAGCATAGATGAACGGATGAATTTGATATTATGGGATGAATATGTTGTTGGGGTTAGATTTCACCTAGTTTACTCTCATGTATATACGAATTATACTTCTTCATTAATGTCAATGTCACTATCTAAAGTACTTAAAACCCAATTCCTCGGCGAAGAAAGCCTATCCTTAATTACTAGGTCACAATTCCTTGCATCCCTAACAATTAATTCCACATTACGATTAGTAGCTTAAGAGAACCAGAACTCATACCTCCATTCCTGAGCAATACTGTTTCTGGGAATAATTCTTCAGAACCTGAATTGTAAGATACCTTTCGGTACTCATGCAAATCATACATCATGCTAATGAATGAGTTAAACAAAGCAAGCATTGATTGAAGAAGAATTACCCTAACAATTAATGAAAGAACCATATATAATTAAGAATAAATTCAATACATGAGTTTACAAAGGTTTACATCATTCCCCAACAACAAATAGAATTTAGTTCACCATTGGCATGGTGAAACTAGATGAATAATGGAAAATAATGAAAGATAAAACCCTAGAAGTTGAAGATAGGAGCTTCCGCATCCAAATTCGCCTCCAAGGGGTCAAAGGGTGTGTTTTTGCGCCTCTTCTGTCCAAAGATACAATCCCTAGGACGTCCAAGTCCTTAAATAGAACATAAAAATAACAGAAAACACAGCCCAAGCCCAATCGCCAGCGCTTAGCACCCCACTTAGGGCGCCCGGGCGGCGTGCCGAATCATATGACTCTCAAGGTCAGCTCAAAAGGCAAGCAGGCTAGTGCGACTCGAGGAAGTGGCGCTCAGCGTCCCAAAAAGGGCGCCCAGGCGCAAGCCAGAGACTTCCTACGCTGAGGGCTTGAGAAAAAGGGCAGCCAAGCATGAGACAGTGTATTCCGGCACTGAGGGCCCCTAAAATGGCACTCAGTGTTGCTGTGATCCTCCTTTCTGATACTTTTCTAGCTCTTCCTGAGTTCCAACTCCTTACTACTTCAACTCTTCTTCCAAATCATCTCAATTGTTGTTGAAAACAAGGAAATCTAGCATAAAATCATTAATTCACCTTCAACTCTCTTATTCACACAAAACTATGATTTCAAGCTAGTTTCTAAATCAAAAAGGGTGTTTTTAGTATCAAAATTAAGTATCAAATAACGGTAAATTCAATCGTTATCAATTATCATAAGTGATAATCGATTATTCCCACAACTAGACTCAATATTGACGCGCAATAATCAATTATCATTAGTGATAATCAATTATCTGCGAAACGAAACACATCCTAGATATAATTCAAGTCTGCAAACACACATGCAACAACCCTAAATCACGAGGAAACTTCCCCAAAACATCATTCATGCATTCAAGCATCACATACCCTTGTAAACATACTCAAAGATATACATCACAACACTTGAATCGTCCAAATTCAATCATTATACATATTATAACTCAAACAACACAATTATAATGCATATGATTATTACCACACCCTTACACATACATTTACATGGAAAACCCCCAAGCCTTATAACTTTATTCTCCCTTGGCATTAAACCCTCAATTGAGATAACCCAACAACCGTACATACATTCATAGAGAAAACTCAACACAAATATTACATAAATCTTATGCCCATGCATACATAAACCCTTACTCAACAAGAGCAACATACAACCATACTCATAATCATATAAACATATATCAACAAGGATTGTTAATCAAAATAACCAAGAACACATATAACATATAATAATTAACAAACAAAGGTAAGTTTCCCCATACCTAATCGTAGGGCCTTATCTACATTAAGAAATACAACAAGTCCTTCCTTGCATTAGGGTTTTCTATAACTCTTCCTCTTCTCTCCTAGAAAACATCTCTTCTCTCCCTTAACTCTCTAATTTTCGTTTTTTATTTTAGGGTAGCAATATGCAGACCCCTTTTACTCTTCTCCTTTTTATCTTCTTTTATTTTATCTCTATCTTTTTAATTAAAATAATATCTCTCACTTAATCTATAAAACCACTAAGATTTCCTCTCTTATTTTTATCTTATGTATTATTTAAAATATCAACAACCACCAAATATTTCAAAGATTCACGTAATCTTTTTATTTTATTTTAGATTTTTATTTTTATTCTTTTCCTTTCTATACCCCCATAATTTAATTTATGCACCTTTAATGAGGGTAAAATGAATTTTTTGCCTTTGGATCCAAAATACAATTAAAACTAAAAGTTTACCTTAACTCTCTTTCTTTCTAGAATTTGACTCACACCTATTCAATCATAAATCACCCTCCTATCATCAATCCAACACATCATATTGGTGACAACACACCACCCAAATCATTCCAATAACAATATTCCAATCATATGTTTCACTTAATCAATAATAACATTAAATAATAAACATAATAGTTATAATTTTAGAAAACAATTAAGCATCAAATATCAATTATCAAAATAATATCCAAGTCTCATAACTACATTATTTTCTAATTACCATAATTTCCTAAGATCTTACCAATGTAATAGAGTTTTAGTTTTGGTGGTTCATAGTTATCTTTAATTCTTTTATATATATTTATTATTATGTACTAATATTATATTTATAAGAAGTTTTAGGAGTTTTAAAAAAAACACCTCATTTTGTGAGTGATAAAGATGATACAGTAGATTACTTTATTTTCAAATTTTAAAGTCACTCTCCATGTATATTAATAGGCTTAATTACCTACTTAGTCCCCATGTTCGGAGGTAATTTGCTGTTTAGTACCCGGTTTTAAAAATGTAGGCATTTGATACCTATGTTTTGAAATTTGTATCAATTGAATCCTACCCACTTAACGTCGTTATAATTGATAACGTTTTTCTGACTGTGTATGTGATTTGTGCAATCGTGGCAATGAGGTGGCTTAAGTGACTTGACGTGGCAGGCTTCCTCACGAGCGTTCGTCTCCAACAACTCACGGCCTGCGCCTAACGTCTTCATCTTCTTCAATCACCTCCAACACCCATGATTTCCCTTCCACCGTCTCACAGCCAACATCACAATCATCAACCATCATCCAGTTCAACTTTACCCATTAACCAAACTTCCCTCCAACAACAATCATTATCCCTCCGCCAACCACCCAGAATTCCAGAAAACCAAACCAGATACTGGGACTAAGCCATCAAGCTTCCTTTCATCTCTAATCACCACCAAAGAAGTTGAATCTTTGAACAGGAAACACGCGCACACAACAGAAACCCACCATCCCTAACTACCCAAACACAAAAACAGAAAATAGATAAAGGAGAAGGGGAGAGTCAATCGGCGGCGGCTTCCAAGGCTGACGGCTTCGCGGTTGGGAACGGATCCAGTGGTATTTGGGGTTTGCCGGCGACGCAAGAGGTGGTGGCACGGGTGGTTGGGTCGACGGTGAAAAGAGAAGGAGAGAGACCAGAAGCAACTTGCGGCGGTCTGCTTGGAGGAGGCGGCGGCCAGAACTGCTCCGACGGGCGTGAACGGCATAGCCGGCAGTGGTCCTGGTGGTGCTTAGCGTCGCCGGCGAAACTTCGGATGAGGTAGAGGATCCTCTCGCGGCGGCTGGGACGTGGGTGGCGTAGGTAGGTGTCTCAGGAGTCTCCCGTTCAGAGGAGAAGATGAAATGTTGATGCAAATGAGTTGAACTTGGAGGAACCAATAATGGTGATTTGGCCGTGCGGAAAGGTATCCCCAATTTAAAAAAATGTAATCCGATTTCAAATTCCCAATTCAGCCTGCCATGTCATTGCCACGACGCAATTGATTGCACAAATCACATACACAGTCAGAAAAACGTTATCAATTATAACGGTGTTAAGTGGGTAGGATTCAATTGATACAAATTTCAAAACATAGGTATCAAATGCCTACATTTTTAAAACCGGGTACTAAACAGCAAATTACGTCCGAACATGGGGACTAAGTAGGTAATTAAGCCATATTAATATTACAAATTATCTTTGGTAAACGATATATGAATTGTGAGGTAAATACATTTTTTAACTTGCACATTATGACTTCAAATTAATATTTAATATTTTTTAAGCATTAATTTTGAAACAAAAATATGATTTAAAATATGTTTTATATCTATCAATTAATGCATAGCTACTGCCCTTTTATTTATAATTTATACTTTAATTGTTTATTACCATATAAAAAATATACATGATTTATAATTAATTATTTAAATAAATTAAATTTCAGTTTTTAAATAAATTTTTAATACAACTTCCAATTTCATAAAATAATTATTCCATAATTCATTACTTTTTAATTTTAATTTATACTCATTTTTCATTTAATTAAAAAATAAATTTTAACTAACACTATGTTTACAATTCATTATATTATCCAATTATTTTAATTTTTTTAAATTTTATTAAACCAAATAAATGAACGATAAACTTCTCTTTTTTTTTTCACGCCTTCCTCAATTCAAACAAAGATATTAAGACGACAAACGTGATATGAGAAGTTTTAAATGTAAATGATAGAATAGAATATAAAATTTTATTATTTAATAACAAAATTCGTAAAATTGATTAAGAAGAGTGTAGTTGGAAAACAATAATTATTAGTATTATAAAATATTTTGATTAATTTAAAGTATAGAAATTTAAATTCCACTAATATAGAATTCCTTTACTCTACTTTCGTACCGGTCCAGAGCTTCCTGCACTCCCTCTCTCTTCTTCAGAACTGTCTTTGGCGCTCGACGGTGTGTCTCTTTGGCTCTCTAATCTCCGCGCATTTCCTCTCTATCAGATCTAGGGTTATTTCAGTTTGTGTTTCGTTTCTATTCTATTGATTTTGTGTTTCCTTATTGATTTCATTAATTTTGTTTAACCTTCTATTTTGTTTTTAAAGTCTGTTCTTTTTGTGCAAAGTAACTGATACATCTATCTATGGGAGATTCACTTTAATCAGGACTTAGTATGTGTATGAAAAATCCCTTTTCACTATCAATTGCTAACATTGGCCTACTTTGGGTTCGATTATATATGCCAATGACTTACTAGATGGGATCAACTTGTAGAATACTGTTGTGGCATTTGCAGCCAAATGCCAAAGTAATTAAGAGTTATTTGGCTATTTAATAATATTGAAGACAAATTAAATGTATTTTCTTTTTGGTAAAACAAGAGTTATTAAGTGAAGTGTTTAAAGAAATCTTTTCATTTAGAACTTTTGTACCATTGTTAAAAAGGAGATGTCCACCCATCTCATTTGCATTTACCATTCTTGGATATGTTACATAGCTGTAATATGTCAGTAATATCTTTTCACTCCTGGGTCGGGCTTGTTTTTGGTGGGTTCTGCTTGGATACTCTATCCTACATCATAGGATTTTGTTTTCTTTAATCTAGCATTCGGTGTGTGGAGGACCTAATGGAACTGAACCATTGTTTCCTTCCATTTTATCTAAGGATTAACTTTTTGGGAGTACAGAAATGTCTTAGTCCAGCTTAAATTCACAAAAAATAGAAAGGAGCTCATGTTATGTTTCATATTCTAACATGATTACCAAATGCAACCTAATTGTAAAACAATTAAAGTTTGTTTGGTAGAGAGGAGGGGGAGGGAGAGAACTAATTTGGTTGATGGGGAATAAGGGGAGGATTAATTTTAAAATATGGTGGGACCTACTCCACTATTTCATACCTATTTTTACTTATATCTCTATCTTTATTTTCTATCAAACTAATCAAATTACACAACTTTCAAAGTACTCTCTCTATTTCTCACCTGTTTCTATTCTAACAAGCAACTAAATATTCAATTTTATTTCTTACCTGTTTCTCTTTTTCTCCTTGTGTTTCTTCTCTATTTCCATCCTTTCTATTTCTTTCTTCAAAACCAAACACACCATTTAGTCCAATGCGATGTGAGATTAAGGTAAATGGAAGAGAAGACAGTGACCATCAAAGGTTTCAGCATCAAGTAAAACAGAACAAATCAAAGCAGAGCTTCTTCCATATGTTCTTTCTAAGTTCTTCTTGGCTTTGTATCTGTATAGAAACTTCCAGTTAAGAGGTGATGAATCAGACACTGCCATGTAGGAGGGTATATTAAGATTGTGGACATACTGTCAATACTAAATGTGAAATCTCTGATAGGGTGTGTTGTACTTCTGTGTAGATACAGAGCCAAGAAGAGGGACAGAGTATAACAGGCTAGCTGCTATTTTGAATTTTCTTTTTTTATATGGTTTGTATGATGCATGCTATTACATACAAATTCTAAAAAGTTGTAAACATTACTCAAAATTATTGGTGTTTATATTTAACAATGAAAGTCATAGATGACTTAAACAAAACATTTAACTGTAAGTAAATACAGGCAACAGTCAAATACAAGTTTAAAATAATCATCAATCAAGTGTATTAAATCCAGGTCTTGTTGATCAGTTTCAATATTATTACCGTTGTAAATTTCATTTTTGGCCCTTGCATATAAAGCTGCTCATAAATATGAGCAGCAATATCGTGCAATTTTCTGTTATAATTGCCATCATATTTTCATGAAAATAATATGTATATTTTAAATAGCATCATACTTATTTATAATAGGCTCCACCAATAACTAGTGCTACTTTTAATCGTTAAATATGGATATTTGTATATCAATTTTTATTTTCAATTCGTTTGTTTTGATGTGTATGAGCTTTTAGGAACTAATGATTTGTCTTATGTTCGTGCTTATGTTTCGAGCTGTCTTAGACATTAGCCAATATGAAACTCAATTTTCCTTGTTGACTGAAACTGCAATAGCCAGGCGCGGTTAAGCCTAGTGTTAAAAAATTGGCTTCCTGATTATAAGTCACTCTTCTTGGATGCAATTTTTACTGTAAGTCTTTTACACCGGTCCCTGTTGTGCAGTGTTAATAGTGTTGTATAGGTAGAAACCCATGACGATGAAACTGTGTCCAAATCTTTCAGGATAAGGATTTTTGAAATTATAAAGGAAACGGCTAAGAAGTGGACTTTATGCCTAATTTAAGCCCATAAAACTACTTATATACTCTAAATTGACCTTATCTCTAGTTTATGTGTGACTTCCAACACACACCCTCACGCCGAGGTATATACATCTCGAATGTGAGACTAGACATTATTGAGTGGTCCGATAGTGGGTGAAACAATATGCCCAACAAATAACAAATATTGCTAGGATAGACTCTAACTTGACTCTGATACTATATTAAAAGTAAATTTTAGGCTTAACTCAACCCTACAAAACCGGCTTGAAATGTGAGGTTTGCATATATTTATATACTCTAAATTTCGATGTGGGACTTCTAACAGATATCATGTTTTTTTTTTTCTGAAAAATTATAATGCTTGATCAATTTCTGTTAAACAAACCCGTTTTAGCTATGTTGGATTTTTTTCCATGCTGGTTAAATTGGTGGAATATGCCCCCAAAGAAAAACTGAGCATTGTCTATTTATTTCACGTTCTTTGCTTAGAATTTGAACTGTATCATGAAACTTGAGAGTCTGTATAGGCTGTAAACGTGACTTTAACAGTGAAGGGTAAAGGAATGATGGATCTTTTGTAGATCTCCCTTCTGTTTAACTTGTGTGGTTCTTATTGATTGATGTATGGCAATTGGGTTGGAAGTGCACTTTTGAATTAAAATTCCATGGTGTCTGATGTACCTGAATTAATCGGAACTGTCTAACCTATACTATCAAACCTAGTAAGCAGGTAGCATATTTTGCTACTTAGTAGAGTGGAATGTTTTGTAATCCTATTTCCCACCAATGGTGAAAAGTATATTCATTAAGTGGCAAATTAAAGAACTGTTGAGCATAACAGATAATCGGTCACATGGGTGGAGGATAACTTCAAAATAAATAATTAAAAGTTAAAATGATCTATCAAAATAAATTAAATAATTTTTCTAAGTAGACAATAGTTATTTTCTGTTCTCTTTATAATTATACGTTAAATATACTTCTCATGACAAAAAAAAGTTGTGAAAATGTAAAGAAATATTGTGCTTTAGTTGTCTTTGTGGTTTTGGACCAATAATCCTTATAGTTTCTGTCTTCATGAAAGTCACATTATTCTCTTTTCATTTCTAAGTACTTATTTTGTTGGTCCACTGAGAAAGAAGTGGAGTAGGAAATAAGACGATAATATGGTGGTTAAAAAATATAGAGGACTCAGTGGATCTTTAATCTCGGAGTGAACTTAAACTCAGATGATCGATAGGGGATCGAAATGACAAGAAAAAAAAATCGTTATTCTCTTTACTCAACTAATTAAAAAAAATATGTTCATGAACAAAAATTATATTTATAAACAGATGTATGATAAAAAAATAGTATATAAATATGATAAAAATAATTTACACAAAATAACAATAATAATAAGTTTAAGTATTAAAATTTAATACATAAAAAAGAAGCAATAAGCGGGGATGATATCTTTTTCTTTCAAAACTGGAGTCAGAAGAAGAAATATGACACTTTCACAAGTACATAAATTTTTTACTTGACACTTTTTTTTTCACTCTTTCATTTTAAAAAAAATGTAAAAATTTATTTATTTATGATTATTTTACTTTTTATTATATGTCAAATGAATATAAAATTAAATAGAATGAATGTAAAGGTAAAATGATGAGTGTAAAAGTGTGTGATTTTACTCTTACTTCCATACGAATTAAGCCACCCCATCAGTGGTAAAAGAAACTCTAGAAACAGAGACTAAGTATCGCTGACTGCAAGTGCCGACGACGACGACGAGGGCAGCTACCGCCGACGACTACGAGGGCGATTAGCGTCGACGACGGCGAGAGCGGTGATCGCCGGCGAATCTGAAGCGAGGGCGGCGCTCCTGTATGCGAACGTAACCCTAGTAGAAAAAGGTAAGAGCTTTGGGCTTCTCATGGGTTGCGTCTATCACAGCACGAGAAGGATCGACAAGGCTCAGGATCCGTCCGTTTACGATCCGTCCTCCGCGTTTACTCTTGGTGGTCCAAACTCGCAGGATCGTGCGAGTTTACGATCTTACTCGCGATTTTAACAACACTCAGTGAACACGACAGTGTCTGCTTCTTCAATTGATTAATTTGTTGTGCTTTTGCACGCAAGCAAATATTTTCAAATCACTAGGATTTTCTTTTTTTTTCTGTGATTTTGAAAGTTTTATTGATATGTTGGATATAAGTATAATAATAATATATTTATATCCTCTTTTGCATTTTGTGTGTGCAGGGTATTCATAATGGCAACCACTGCCTGTTTCATCATTGTTAGCAGAAATGACATTCCTATATATGAAGCTGAAGTTGGAGTAGCTGCTAAAGTGTGGTTTTCTTCTTTATTTATTTCATTTTAGCTTTTGTGATTTTCAAGCTTTTTGTTCATTTATGAAATTTATTTATATTGTTTAACATGCTGCTTGCTAGATATTGGTAATTAGACTATTTAGGTGGATTGATCCATGACCACTCATTAAGTTGTGTGATTTTTTTTCGCTATTATGTGAAAAATGTTATGGAGTAATTTGTTTTTTGTTTTGTTTTTTTCACCTGATTAATTTAATTGCTTATCTTAATCTCGTGCTTCAGCTTGTCTTATGTGGCTTTTAAAGTAGTTTATTCTTTTACTTCACCAAATTTACATCATTTTACAATTCCATGCTCTGGTGACAGAGAGAGGATGCTGCTCAGCTGCATCAATTTATCCTCCATGCTGCTTTGGATATTGTTCAGGACCTTGCATGGACTACTAGTGCTATGTGAGTTAAATTTTTATTTGATACAAATTTGAAACTTTTGACATCATGTTTCTCTTTTGTGCTTCCTGTTCTACATGTTCTTTTTCTTAACATATTGTTCCTTGGTATGCAGGTACTTGAAATCGGTAGACAGGTTTAATGAACTTATGGTGTCCGTGTATGTTACAGCTGGTCATATCCTTTATATGTGGGGTTAATTCATAGTTGAGACAAAAAAAGGTGTATTGCCCTTCTTGTGTTCTGATAGGTATTACAAGTTAGAGGTTTGGCAATCTTACCATATCCTTTGACAAAACGTATGTAATAACCTGTGAGACCCAAAAATCCACTTAAAGCCTTAGGATTTCTTGGAACTGGCCACTTCACCATGTCCTCGACTTTCTGTGGGTCTGTGCCACCCCTTGCTGTGAAATAATATGGCCCAGATATTCCAGCTGTGGTTGGCCAGAGACACACATCTTCTTGTTGAGCTTCAATTTGTGCTGATGCAGCACCCTAAAAACCTTTGTTAGGTGGGTCAATTGAGCAGCTAAGTTTGGACGTAGATCATAATATCATCAAAGAAAACTAGGACAAATTTTCTCAGAAAAGGCTTTAGTATCCGATTCATCAAAGCATGAAAGGTTGCTGACGCATTGGTCAGTCCAAAGGGCATGACTAGGAATTCATAATGGCCTTCATGGATGTGGAAAACAGTTTTCTCAATATCCTCTTTACGCATCAAAATCTGGTGGTAACTAGATTTTAAATCCAGCTTAGAAAACATGGTTGTTCCTGCCAATTCATCCAACAACTCTTCTATCACCGGAATAGGGAACTTGTTGGGAATGGTGACCTTGTTTAGAGCCCTATAATTGACACAAAACCTCCATCCTCCATCTTTCTTTTTTACCAAAATAATGGGGCTAGAATAATCTCTTGCTTGTAACATCTCTTGGACCAACCTCTCAATCTCATTTTTTTTTGCTGATGAGTACTTGTAGGGCCGCAAAATAGGGATAGCAGCACCCTCTTGTAAGTGGATAGAATGATCATGTTCTCTGCTAGGGGGTAATCCCTCTATCTCCTGAAAAAAGTCCTCATATGCTGCCAAAATTGAGAGAACTTGTGGTGGTACTAGAACATTCCCAGGGTCCTTAATTTCTGCCCACTTGATAACAAAACACGTCCCTTGCTGCTTAAAATCTTGCCACAAAGACTGAGGATTATGATCTAGACAATGTGGGATCTCCCCTTAAAACATGTTCCTGTGGCCCTTTCTTCAACCCCTGAACCTCCAAAATCAATCCCTGGCACTTCCCTTGGCAACGCACCTTGTGCCCATCCCTACTTCAACCACATATGGTAGGGTTGGTTGCTGTTAGAACCCACACTTGGTAATCAATTCTTGTGAAATGAAGTTGTGAGATGCGCCACAATTTACAAGATCACCACTTTTTCATTGCCAATCATTCCCTATAATTTCCATGACTTCTTTGTAGTGAGCCCAGCCATTGCGCCTTGGAATAATTTCAAAATTTGTGTAGTTTCCTCCCTTTCTTCCTCTGGCAAGGGTATAATGTCCTGGCCACCTTCCAAATCCTTTATCTCCTCATTAGAAATCAGCAGCATATGAAGTTGTTTGTTCCTGTAGGTATGATTTGGACTAAATTTCTCATCACACATGAAACACAAGCCTTTTTTTATCTTATCTTGCAGCTCTTCGTGAGATAACTTCTTGAAGGGTGCTCTCTTTTGTTGGAGTCCAGATGCAGAGCTGCTAACAATACCCACAGAGCCACTGCCTTCGCCTCCTCCCCTGGATGAATTGGAAAACCTTGCTGCACTTCCTCCCTCCAAAGAATGACTCCTAGTCTGTGGCAAGGGTCTAAAGCTAGTATTAGATCTCTGCACCATCAAAGATCCTCCCTTGGAAGTGATTTGAACCTTTTCCTCCACCATTTGAGCCTTCATCATTAACTACGCAAGGCTCTTGGCCTCATACAACTTAACCTCTGCCCTTATTTCGTCCTTCAATCCATTCAGAAAAATGCCAGTCAAATAATCATGCCTTATACCTTTCAAGAACATAAGCATCTTCTCCTGCAAAAGCAGGAATATCTAGCTTCCTTCATTTTTCCCCAATCACTCCTGAACTTCCACTTTCATTCCCTTAGTCATTCTTTAGACTGCCCGCACTGCCTTCCTTAGCAATAGAAGCACTATCCGTTGGTTGTTTATCAGAGGATATGAAACGTTCCACCAACCCTGTCAGCCCTGTAATCATTTCCTCCAACCTTTGGAACCTTCTCTGATGTTCATATTCTTGTTCTTGCATTATGCGCTCGAATCCATCCAATCTTGCCTCCATTCTCGTATTGACCATGCCACACAACCACCATAGCACCAGGAAAGTGGCTCTGAATACCAATGATAGGTATTACATACCTATACGAATGAACTTGGTTAAACTGTAAAATGTAATATAGCATTCATTGAACCTCTTAAGAGAGGACCCAAACAACATATAACTTTCTGGTTATTAGAGAGAACTAGACTTTCCCTCCCTAACTTTCACAAGTTACAAAATAAAAATAGAAACTGTTAAAACTGTCCATTCTTACTTTATAGAAGTTAGATGCAACTAATTACAGATGAATAACTACCTTACATATAGTTAAAACTGTCTGTCATACAATAAACTAAATCATACAGTTTTCCTTCTGTTGTAAACCTTCCCTTTGTACCTATCATGTTACAGTTTAACCAAGTTTTTCCTTCTGTTGTAAACCTTCCCTTTGTACCTATCATGTTGTTCACATTTGTTTTTGTTTAACCTTGTTTTATCCAAATAAATGAAGACTGAGTACCCACCTTTCAGGACCATTGATATACATTTCTTCTTTAATTGTATAATTATGCCATTGATCCTGCTCACTTTCCTGTGAATGTGAATTCACATAATTATTTTGATGTCTCCTTTTTGTCACAACCATAACCCGAATTATTAACCTAAACATTTATAAGTTAAGACTTGTTTTCAAATATCATAAATTTTTTTTTAAAATTAAATAAAGGGTTCTTTTCTTGGAGCACAAGGAATAGTTCATTTTAAAAGAAAACAAAATAACTTAATGTGACAAATGGGTTAAAGAATCATTATTATGAAGGGGAACAAAATGAACAAGCCAAGAATGGAGAATTCTTACAGCTTACGAACATTTTTTCTGCATTTGTGTGAGATTTTCCTTGACTTATCATACATACCAGATTGATGTTGCTACATGACTCTCGTAATGATGATGGGATTAAAAGTTTCTTCCAAGAGGTGCACGAGCTTTACATAAAGGTAATATGTTTTTTTTTTCTTGCTCACCCCAATAACATGTTTCATATTTATCATTTCATTACTTTTTCAGTTTCATATGTGGCCTTTTCTTAGTCTACAATATCCCTCTCTGTTAGGATATGGGTTATTTGGGATATAAGGGTATAATGGGAAATGGGATTAGGATAGAAGGTAGAGGAATTGTATAAATAGATTGTTTGGATAGTTAGAAGGGAGTTTTTGAGTACATTGTTTGTTAACAGGCCATTGACCTGTGAAGAGGGTTATGCCTCTGGATCTTGTATACACACTATTTTTTCTGTTAATAATACACAATTCACCATATATTTCTCTCTGTTTTCTGGGTGTGAGAGACTGTGAGGGAGTTCTTGATTAGGTTCCCAGTTTAGGAACCTATCACTCTCTTTAAACGGGATTATGAGAAAGTCCATGTTTATCAGTTCCTTGAAGCATGCTTTGCTGACTACACAAAGTATCTGTAGCTGTTGGAATAAAAAAAATCTGGTCTCAGTCTACTTATCAAAATGTTTAATTAGCCACATTCTACGTTTTCCCCCTAATTACCAATTCAATGTTTCACTATAATAGGTATGCTAAACTACCTATTAGATACTTCGTACATTATTACAACTAGAATGACAATTGACAAACCGGTATTTTAAAGTTTTTGTGGTGCTAGGTAGGATCCCGACCTACCTTAAGATAAGTTTTGCCAAAGGCTCGGGGGCTGCATAGTGAGAGGTAGGATCTTGGCCAACCTTTAGATAAGCTCTGTCAATCGGACCTGGAAAGTATGTAGTGAAGATATGACGTATTCAGGATAAGATTAATCACTTAATATTTATTAGGAATATAATAATACAAATATTAACGAGTAAATGAGAATATATTTGTCCATATAAATATAGAAAGATTTTATCATAGTTAAACAAAAAATACGTAATCTAGAACAAATCTAGCAAATAATATAGCAAATCCTAATACTAGTAGGTAGGATCAAATAATCATCAAATAAGGAACAAAATTAGGGATATGATCTTAATTTTAGCATAAAAATTATAAGCCTAGAAGGTTACTCAATTATAAAAGGAGTTGAAGAAAACATAGAAAAGTCAACAAACATTATGTGCTTTAGCAAAGGAGGTCATCTCTCTTGCCTAGAATATTTTAGTGCCCACAGTGGGGCCCAAACCCACGACAATAAGTTTAGGAGCAATTTTTACAAGTGTTACAAAATTTCATCCTTACTAACTGTTTTGGAGAACAATATTCTTCCTGTATCAATATGCAGAATGCAAAATAAGTTCCCAATGGTTTCTTTTCGGTAGTTGGAGTTTCAGAGTTTTAACTACTACTTTTTGTTCTGCTCGAGAGGATAAGATTGGGAACACTCTTATCAGTAAAAGAAGTTGAAATTGTTAATTGTTCTCTTAATTTGATTGTGGGAATAAGTGCAAATTCTTATGTTAATTCTGTTTGTAAACTTCATTTCATGGATTGTTGAAATGAAGTAACTTTATTGTTTGTTTGGGAAATTGCAGACTCTCCTCAATCCCCTGTATTTGCC
Source organism: Vigna angularis (assembly GCF_016808095.1). Lineage (NCBI taxonomy): Eukaryota > Viridiplantae > Streptophyta > Magnoliopsida > Fabales > Fabaceae > Vigna > Vigna angularis. The sequence goes on along the minus strand of NC_068973.1, from coordinate 16,622,345 downwards.
TGGCTCCCGGATCACGTCATCGCATTTTGATACCAAAGTCCGAGCTCTTGCACGAAAGTATTTGTAGAAATTACTAATGTTTTTGTGGTTGCTAGTTCATATTGCTGCGATTTGATTCTTGTCTTGTTCGTTGTTGATTAGATTTGAAAATCGGTCTCTCTTTAATCTTTTATCCATGATTTGGCAGCAAAGGGTAGGTTTACTGTTGTCTATAGTGTACCTCAGTCATTAGCAGGTGAGATGACTGTTTTTCCTGATGAAAGCTATTGTTGACAAACTATTCGATATTTCGATTGCTAGTGACTTTCATTTGTAATAATATTGATCTTGTACTTAATGCTCAATTATTGCATTTTATACAGTAAAAACGATTTATTGTATTATTTAATGCTTCATTATTAATAAAGTAAATTTCTAAATTAGTCCTAAAAAATTACATGTCCAAAACGATATTCAAATATCTATACCCAAATAGTGTTGAGATTAATTCAGCTTTGAAAGTGGTGGAGAGCCCACAAGCACCTGAAAACCTGTTATCAATTGCCGAATTGATCCCGAAAGATAAACGAAGCCAGCTTTACGCTGGGTTTCCGTATGAAATAAGCATTGTCTGTGATGAGTGATTCCGCGCCACCTTGGTCTGTTTACGGAGAGTCAGATTGCATTTCTTGCTTCCAAATGACGCACCAAGCCATTGCAAAGATAGTTCCATCTGAACTTTTTATATTTGTTAGACAACTCCAGTTCTGTTGAGTAGAAATCCTGATTTCTATCCAACTCCAATTGCTTCCATACTTTATTTGAATCAGCACAACCACGTTTAAGATACAACAGTTTCGTTTTCATCGTGACCTGTCACCCAAAGGGTTAGAAGAACCTGCTACCGTGGAACGTAAGCTGCAGAAAGTGTCATACAACTGAGCATTGATCTCAAGGCAAAATAACTTTATTTCATTTTCATCGATAATATGGCTCTCAACTAGACCTGTCAATTTGGCTCCCTTACACGGTTTGGCCCTAATCCACATGGGTTGGGGCCAGAAAAATCCATAAAGCCAAAAAGTCCCTCGTAGAAAAAGTCCACAGGGTCAAAATATCTTCAAAAGTCCTGTGGGTCAGGGTCAACTCATGGACCTTTTTTTTTAGAAAAAATGTTCATTTTGAATATAAGATAAAATATAATTAACTCTTACAGAAATAGTTATTATAAAAAATAAATTGAAATTTTTATAGGACAAGAGTTCTAGAATCAAGAAACAAAAGCAAAATGACAATATTTATTGAGTTAGATTTTCTAAGTATATAATTAGAGGATCATTTTATAAATTTGAAATTTAAATATTTAATTTCGCTTTTTTTTAGGTTATAAATTTGAAATTAACTTTCTATCTATAATTATCCAAATTGAAATTTAAGAGAAGATTTTCTCTAATTGAAGCTCTTAATTTAAAAAAAATAAGGCTTTTTTATTTTCTTAGAAAGCTATTGAAAAAAAAATAAAATATAAATGATTTTCTTTTTCATTTTATACCCAACAAATCATGCTCATAATATAAATAATAAGTAAAAAGAAAAAACTCATAAACCTTGTGTAGGCTGCAGTTGTATTTGTCCATAGGATTCAATCTCGTCGTACTACTTACTCAAAATGTTTACATTTTAAATGTCATAAACATAAACATAAACATACATTTATGTTATGTGTTCTAATTGAAAGTTAAAAATAAATTATTTAATGTGTTAGTCAAAGAATTGAAACACTATAACATTTGTCATTCTTTAGTACTTTAGGTCTATTTAAAATTTTCATTCTTTTTATAAATTTTTAAGAAATTAACTTTCTTTTTATAATATATCTTATGGTGATTTTGAGAAAATATTATCAAAGAAAACAAAACAAAATAAAACATAAGTTTAATTTACACATAAAATATTAATACTATTTTTGATCCAAAAATTTTAGATAATAAATTTTTGAATTATTTTTAATTTTAAATAATTAAAAACAGATTGAGTGATATTTTAGAAGTCGAGAAAACAAAACAGTGATTCTTTTTAAGAACTGTAAAAGCGGTGAAAATATTAAATCAATTTAATATGTTATTTTTTCTCTTTGGGGTTATTTTGATATTACTAATTATATATAATTTTTTAATAATTAGTGTCTGCAATATAAGACATAATTGTATTAAAATTGACAACAAAATAAAACAGTTTTATAATATTTTAGTAAAAAAAAATTTGTAATACTATTTAGTTGTATAAAATTAAGTGTGTGGTTTGCAATTATTTTTAATTATTTAAAAAAGTGGTTATTTTGAATATTAAATATTCTATTATACTATAATTAATTAGTTTTATTTAATAATTTGAAATAAGAAATCAATTACATGAATATAAAATTTAGTACTTTTAATAGTTACTATGAGAATATTAAAGTTTAGTTTCCAAAATTTTTTTAGTGGAGCTAAACCCACCTTAACCCTGACCCTAACCCCTTTGAGAGGGGCTTTGGGGGTTGGAGTTTTTTTTTTTGCCCCAATTTGAGGAGCTTCTTAAGAGGGGGCTTTTTAAAGAGTGGGTTAAGGCTAGCCTCGGGATCATAGGTCAAATTGACAGCTCTACTCTCAACTTCGCTCTTCACTAATTCTTAAACAACCTTGGTCAATCTTTCAAATTGTCGTGTGCCTTCGTGCTAGATCTTTCATAGATATGAATCCCAAAAAGGTCATGCAAAGAATCAGTCCAAAAACCAGGAAGACTGGACAAAATCAACAACAATCTGCTGGAATCAGTTTACTTGACAAAAAACAATATTAATTGGTATGGATTTAACCATAAATTGTAACAATAGAATATTATATTGATTATATTTATTTTGTTTGTGTACCTTTTAACAGATTATTACTGTGTTGTTACGTTTACTATAATTTCATGTTAATTTTAAAAATTGTATTTTAGCAGTTACAAATCAAATTTTTGAAATTTGTATATAAAATTTAATTTTTAATATTATGACTTTAAATATTATATTATTTTCATTTAATTTTACTTAACATTTTATGCTTCAAAGTTAAAATAACATTATTTAATTGTTATCAATTTAATCACAATCAAACTATTAACAGACCTATAAGACACAAATATTACCCATTTTTATTATTTTACTTTTATTAACTTTTTTATTTTTAAGAATATAGAAAGCTACGGGTCAAGTTAATGTCATATCAAGCACTGCTTAGAAAACAGTTAAAAATGTTTTTTTCCCCATAGCACTAGCTAGGCAGATGTTCGTAACATGTACCATACGGTCGGACGGTCCAAAGAGCGGCATTGATATCACTCAATTGTTAGCGTTTCTTCTATTTTTTTACTTCTCTAACAGCATTGTTGGACAGCTTGCATAAACACTCACTGCATGCTACTCGACTCGACCATTCATCCTTCCACTCGGATGAGTAAATATGTACCATACGGAATGGGTGGTCCAGAGAGTAGCGCCAACACCCACCTAACCAGACAGTTGCACAGGATCGGCCGATAGGTGAACTGGGTCATTAAGATTAGGATTAAGATAAATAGTGATTAGAGTCATTGGAGTATAATTGGGCCGTGATTAACTTTTCACTAATCCAAGCCCATGACGAAAACTATAAATACAGGTCAGAGGTAAGTGGTAGATAGGTTGCACTTATTGCACATTTATTACTGCTCTGTTGAATTGCCAAACGGGTTGAATACTGACTTTGGCATCGAAGGATCTTTGACAGGTTCCCTCCCGAACGAAGGAGCGAGAGAGCGGAGCTTGGAGCACGACCGGACGACAAAAAGACAAATTGTGAAGGAGTTTGGTGACTTAACCCCAATAACCGAAACATTTTGGCGCCCACCGTGGGGCCGAGTTACTTACAAAATCCAATGGTGACCACGAGAAACATGAGTATGGACGACCCAATGGAGATGATCCGGATGCTACAGCAGAAGATCGAGGAGATGCAGCAGCGTCATGAGGCAGAACTCATAGCTGTCAGGGCCGAATGTTCGGCGCGCATTGCTCGAGAGGGGGCAGGAGAAAAGGGGGAAGGAGAGCAGGCTAAGGAACGTGGCAAGGCTACAATGGAGGACCAAGCCGAGCACAGCAGTGGGCCAGACAAGATGTGGAAACCCACAGAACTGGAGGTCGAGGGAAGCAAGGCTAAATCAGTCCACGTGAAGAGTGTCGCGGGGGACAAGCAAATGGTGATAAAAATCGAGACCTCGTCAACATTGTTACTCCCCTTCATCCAGGCGATCATGGACGTCCAGATATCAGAGCAGTTCGTCCCGCCTTAGTTCAAAATATACGACGGGATGACGGACTCAGAGGCCCACATCAAAACCTTTTCGAACACAATGGCGTTCTGAACTGGAAACAACGTCATTTGGTGTCGAGTGTTCTGCTTGTCATTGGAGGGGGAGGCGCTTGAGTGGTTTAACTCACTTCCCCCCAATTCCATCGAGAATTTCGCTGGACTGCAACGCTTGTTCAATCGTCAATTCGTCGGCAATAGCACTCAGGACTGGACCGTCTTCGAGTTGGTCACCCTGAAATAGGGGAAGGAAGAAACTTGGAGAGCGTCCATGGATCGCTACCAAAAGACAGTCTGACGGGTGAAGGGCTTGAGCCTATAACTCGCCTTGCAGTACATCCTACCCGCCCTCAAGCCTGGGCCATTCAAGGATAGCGTCTGCCGACGGGCGCTCAAGACTATGGAAGAACTGCAACAGAGGGCGGCTGATGAAATAAGGGTGGAGGAGATGAAATTGTCGTACAAGAAGGAGAGTCAGGAAATCAAAACCGACGGGGGGAAATTGGGCAGTCAGGCTGGGAAATCTGGGGGGTTCAAGCAAAGAGAACCGCCCGAGGACCGCGATTCCAACAATACACCCCCTTGAATGCCCCTCGGGCGAAAATTTTCCAGGAAGCTTTGAGTGCGGAGTTGATCTTAGAGCCGAAAAGACGACCCACTCTGCCGGGGGCGGATGGAAACAAACACTGCTTGTACCATAAAAACATGGGCCACACCACGGAGGATTGTGTGACCCTGAAGGATAAAATAGAAGAATTAATCCGTGCGGGGCAACTGAAGAAGTATGTGCGGATTGATCGACCACGTGCACCTGTGGATCGACCGAGTCCACGACGGACCAGCCCTAGGAGACCAGAGAGACAAGAAAGGTCTAGAAAGGACTGGACCAATCGCCCACGATCGGAGAGACGACGAAGTAGAAGCCGCAGCAGAAGCCACGACCGTCCCCTGCGAGGACATATCAACACAATATCCGGTGGTTTCGCCGGAGGAGGATCTTCTTCATCCGCCCGCAAACGTCATGTGAGGGTCCTCTGATCCGTCCACGCGGTTGATAAGCCCCGGCGGACGATGTCGTCCATTACATTTTCGGACGAAGATTTTCATGCACCCAACCCTGATCAAGATGACCTGATGGTGATAACGACGGAGATCGCCCGCTACAGTGTGAGTAAGGTACTGATTGACCAGGGAAGCTCTGTGAACATCCTCTACTGGAAAACCTTCCAGCAGATGGATATTTCGGACTACCTCATTGTCCCGTACAACGAGCAGATCGTCGGATTTGCGGGCGAAAGAGTGGACACCAAGGGGTATGTTGATTTACGTACTCGACTAGGCACCGGTCGGGACACTGACGAGAAGAAGGTTAGATACTTGTTGGTGGAAGCCAACACTTCCTACAACGTACTCCTGGGTCGGCCGTGCCTGAATGCTTTCGGGGCAATCGTGTCCACCCCCATCTCACGATGAAGTATCCCTCAGACAAGGGGGCAATCTGCACTGTCCGAGTGGATCAAAAGACGGCTAGGGAATGCTATGCAGCAGGCCTGAAGCTTCATACCCACACGGTCAAAAGGAGGACAGGTGGATCTGAGGTGGCTATGGCAGACCTTGACCCACGGACAAACAAGGAAGATCGGTTGGAGCCCCTTGGGGAGACTCGGCCGGTCTTGATAGGGAAAGATGCTTCCCAAATCACCGTTATGGCTCGTAGCCTGGAGCCTGAGTTAGAGAGAGAGAGAGATTCGGTCCATTTTGTGGAAGAATCGTGACTTATTCGCATGGACGGTCGACGATATGTCAGGGATCCACCCCTCGGTCATGTCACATAAACTAGCCTTGTTCAAGGAGGCACGGCCGGTTGCACAGAAGAAGCGGCGGATGGGAGAGTAGAAGAGAAGAGCGGTTGAAGAGGAGGTGACGAAGTTGAAGGCGACCGGATTTGTTAGGGATGTGACATACACCACTTGGCTCGCCAATGTGGTAATGGTGAAGAAGGCCAGCGGAAAATAGCGTATGTGCACCGACTCCACCGACCTAAACAAAGTTTGCCCCAAAGATTCCCATCCCTTCCCGAGCATAGACGCGTTGGTGGACGGAGCCTCCGGCCACCGGATGTTAAGCTTCCTGGATGCGTACTTTGGGTACAACCAAATACCCATGTACGAACCCGATCGGGAGAAGACGGCGTTCATCACTAACAAGGCGCACTTTTGTTACGAAGTTATGCCTTTCGGCTTGAAGAATGTCGGGGCCACCTATCAGTGTTTGATGGATGGGATCTTTGTTGGGCAAATCGGTCGGTGTATGGATGTCTATGTAGACAATATGGTCGTTCGCTCACCGGACGGCCATCAACATGTGAAGGACTTGGAGGAAGTGTTCAAGCAAGTGAGAAGGTACGGGATGCGGCTCAACCCGACGAAGTGCACTTTCGGGGTAGCCGCAGGAAAGTTCCTCGGATTCATGCTCACCGCCAGAGGCATTGAGGCCAACCCCAATAAATGTTTGGCCGTGTTGAAGATGTAGAGCCCGGCCACCCTCAAAGAGGTCCAGAGGTTGGTCGGCCGACTCACGGCACTATCTCGATTCATCCCTAAGTTGGCAGAGAGGGTACGACCGGTGCTAAGGAAGATGAAGAAGGGGTCCAACTTAGTATGGGATGCGGAATGCGAACAAGCGTTTCAGGATGTCAAGGCCATCTTGCTGAATCCACCAGTGATGAACCGCCTAACGCCAGGGAAAGATTTGTAGATCTTTCTAGGTGTCTCTGAGTCAGCAATCAGCAACTGCGCTGACCAAACGGTTCGATAAGGTCGACATCTGGTACATCCCCCGAGAGAACAACACCAGGGTGGATATGTTGTTTAAGCTAAGCTCGGGAAGAGAGAAAGGGAAATTGACGACCATCATCCGCCAGGTCCTGCTCCAACCATCAGTGGAATGCTTGGCAGTATCAAGGGATGATGTCAAGGATTAGCGGACGGAGATTCGAGCAATAATGACCCAGCAAGACGCAGGACAGCCAGTGGAACCGGTCGACGCCAAGAAGATTGTCCGCTATCTTATGGTGGGAGACGACCTATATTGGAGGGGGTTCTCAACTTCTCTCCTTAAATGCCTCGGGATGGAAGAAGCGCAATATGTTATGAACGAGCTCCATAATGGGATTTGCGGATTTCATACTGGACTTCGATCTCTGAAGGCTCGAGTACTGCGGGTCGGATACTACTGGCCAACCATGGAGGAAAACACTAAGGTCTTTGCTCAAAGGTGTCTCAGCTGACAGACTCACACCAATAGCACGCACGTCCTACCGGACACCTTGCACACTATGACATCCCCTTGGTCGTTCGCTCAGTGGGGAATGGACATAATCGGCCCTTTCCCCGTAGGGCGGGTGTAGAAGAAGTTCTTATTGGTGGCAATCGATTACTTCACCAAATGGGTGGAGGTCAAACCTTTAGCGACCATCACAACGTCGCAGGTACAAAAATTTTGTTGGAAGTTGGTCTGTCGATTTCGCCTCCCACATTCAATTGTTACGGACAACGGACGGTAGTCTATTGATAAAAAACTGGCAGAGTTTTACAAGGGTCTGGGAATCAAACACGTCACCAGTTCGGTGGAGCACCCCCAGACGAACAGTCAGGTAGAGGCCGTGAACAAGACGATCGTAGCCGAGTTGAAGAAGCGGCTAGGGGAGAGGAAGGAAGCATGGGTGGATGAGCTTCCGGAAGTGTTATGGGGCTACCGGTGTACTCCGCACGGAACGACCAGAGAAACGCCCTTCAACTTGACATATGGTACAAATGCCATGTTGCCGGTCGAGTTGGGAGAACCCTCCCTACGGCGCCAAATAGAGGACCTTGGGTTAAATGATGAAGAGTTAAGGGTAGAGCTTGACTCACTGCAGGAGAGACGGGACCGAGCGACGTTGAGGGCTGAAGCGTGCAAGTGAATGGTGGAGAGAAGATACAACTCCAAGGTCCGACCGAGGAACTTCCAAGAGGGTGATTTGGTGTGGAAGAAGACTGGAGAGGCACAACGTACGGCCGCTCATGGCAAGCTCGCAGCCAAATGGGAAGGACCTTTCCGAATTTCAGAAGCCCTGGGAAACGGGGCCTACAAACTATTGTACCTGGACAGACGCCCCATTCCAAACACATGGAATGCCACTCACCTCAAATTTTATTTCAGTTAATAACCATTTCTGATTGTACATTTTTTTTTAAATGATTGATACAATGACAGGGCGTCCCACTTTTGGCAAAATCTCTACGATAAGGACATAACCCCGTAAGCACTTAACCAAAAAGAAATCCGAGTTGATGAACGGAGAGTTCCAAACGGAACCACTATCAACTTGGCCGGGCGGTGAACGGCGAGTTCTTCCTGGAGAACCACTGCCGCCCAGATTGTTCGAAAATCCAAGTTGATGAACGAAGAGTTCCAAACGGAACCACTGTCAAGTTGGCTGAGCGGTGAACGACGAGTTCTTCCCAAGAACCACTGCCGCCCTCGTCATTCAAAAGCCCAAGTTGATGAACGGAGAGTTCCAAACGGAACCACTGTCAACTTGGTCGGACGGTGAACGACGAGTTCTTCCCGAGAACCATTGTCGCACGAGTCGTTCAAAAGTCCAAGTTGACGAATTTCTATCGATAAAAGTCATTAATAAAGATAGCAAGATAATAGAATCAAACGCTCGGCAGGAAAGAAATAATAGCAGGCAAATTGAAGAATAAAATGTATTGATGTGTAGGGGTTATACAAAAAGTCAGCCATGGGACGGTATGGCCAACACCTAAACAGGTCAAGATGTTGGTTGACCGGCCACACGAACAAATACATCAAAATATGTAAAACAGAAAGCCAAAACCACTAACCAACTATTTAAAAAATTATTCGGCCCCACTGCCGTCATCATCACCCTCGGCGTCATTCGCCGCATCATTAACGTCTTCAACTTCCACCCCCTGATCGCCAACCCCGACATTTAAAGGGTCCTCCTCCTCCTACGGCACCTCCTCGGCGGCCGGGGCATCAAGGTGAACCAGTACCCCGTCGAACACGTCCTTTTCAATATCAAAACCAAGGGTGAATGGCTCCTTGACTCCCATTAGGACGGACGCTTGGCGGAGAGCTTTATTGAAATCCTCCTCGTGCTAAAAAACGATACCTGTTTCCAGCTCGGATATCTTCTCCTTAGCCTTCGCCAAGTCGTCCGTCAGTGCCTGATTCTTCTGAAGGAGTCCCCTCTCCATTTTCTTATGGCGGGCAACTACTACCTTGAGTTGCCCGCACTCGTCCACCAGGCGGTCATAATTGGCTCAGGCGTCGCGAAGCCGATCCGATGCCTCGGCTAAGTCTTCCTTGGCTTTATCAAGCTCGGCCTGGAGCTCGTCGTTCTTCTTGTTGGACTCGTCCTGAGCAATCAGCATCTGCTCCATGGTCGCACGTAGATCCTCAAAAGTCTTCTTCTCGACGAGTAGCTCGGTCCGGACGTTCTCCGCTCCTCTACGGTCAGCAAACTCCCTAAGATACCAAGCAAGAGAAGTCGCCCAGGTGGACATCTCCAGCATAGCATTTGTTAGCTCTGGCTCCGATAAGCCCTCGATCAACGATCGGTGCGTCAAACTCATGTGGAAATTCGTCTGATCACTGATGTTGAACTCGGAGCTGAAGACGCCGTTCGGAAGAGGCCGGGAGGAGGACCCCTCTTTGACCTTGCGACCCTTCTTGGAGGCATTCCGTGAAGAGGATCCTTCTTTTTCTTTACGCCCCTTCTTGGAGGCGGATCGTTCCCCCTCTTTATGATCCTTCCTCTTCCTCACAAGGGGTTGGGCAGAGGTGGTGGCCGCCTCAGACTAGGGATCTACAAAAACGGGCCAAAGGCTGTGTGGGGGCTTGCTCCCGACAACAACAGCGACGCCCGGGGAAACAACGATGCCCTTAAGGCCGACCGGAGGAATTGACAGCATCCGGCTGGTGGAAGACGCGCGTTTGATGATAGGAGGACGGGGAGCATTCGAAGAACTACCGCCAGCTCCCTTCCTTGAAGCCATAAAGTTGGATTTGCGGGGAGGAGGAGCAGACATGGTATTTGACAAAAACAAGAAAATTCAGCTACGTTAACACCAACATATTAAAAGACACAAAATAAACATAAAATACCATACCGAACGCCTTTCGTTCACAATCCTCATGACGAAGGCATTCGACTAAGTTGCGGGTAGAGAGGCGGCGGGGGAGAGCGTTGATGGTACAAATGGCTTCCAAATCGACCAGGTTCATCGTATCAACCGGATACGCTTTTATTTTCCTAGGGTTCCTTGTCCAATAAAAAGGGAACAAGGGATTTCCCTCCACATCATGAAACTCATGGCGGCCGGCCTCGTCAATGATGACTTTAAAAAATTGGTTCTTGAAATTCTTGTATGAATCAAAGAAAGGACGGAAGAGGGTCCTATCTTTGACGGACGTTAAAGAAACCCAAACACCCTTCGAGAGCGGGCGAACGTCAAAATAATGGAAAAGAATCGGGATTGTTGGGGTTATGCCAATCGCTAAACACATCGCCAAGAACACTTGGAAGACCGCCCAAGAATTCGGATGTAGTTGTGCAGGGGCAACGTTCATTTCCCGGAGAACGACCATTTGAAACCTAGTGAAAGGCACCCGAATACAGAGTTGATCGAAAAAATTGGCATACATGAAGAAGAAATCGTCCGGACTCGATCCCTTCCCATGATAAACTTGCTCATTTCTTAGGCTGACTCCCGCCTGGACCAGTCGGGAATCCTCCACGTCCCTAACGATGTAGAGCCGGCCGATTCTCCATGTTAACGCCTTTTTTGTACCATACTCTGACGCAAACAAGCTAACATCGTGAGGCACCCAGTCGTACCCTGGAATGATGGTCCCGTCACCGTTCGGCTCTAATGGCGCGTCATCTACTGGAATACCACCCTTAAGAAGGTGGATGGGTATCCCAAAGATAATCCTTTTATCTGCATCCGCGGGGGAGTTAGGCTTTGTCCCCGATGACCGAGCAAACTCTTCCAAGAAGGAGGACGACACCGAGCTCGGAGAAGAGCCACGCTCGCCACCACCGTCCATCGATCTCTTGCCGCTTCTACCCGACAACTCCAAAGACGACTCAACATGGACGACTGCCATTTCTTACCTGAAGAAAAAAGAATGCTCTGAAGAAGAAAGGAGAAAGGTGAAAATGACAGCATCCTCACCCTCCTATTTATAGGAAAAAATTTCGTAACCGTCGACGCATCCTCACCGTAAAAAATCATCACGATTAACGGTCCAGATACGGGACCGCTTCAACTTCCGCCTCTATACGCGCGACACGTATGTTCCCGCCGAAATCCATTTTAAAAAATAGGTGAGCAGAAGCCCAAAAGAATTGACCTAGTAGCCAAGTTGGACGCCCTCCGGCCCACCCAATGATGAGGACGGCCGGTCAACAACAAGAGCCCACACACCCGTAATTAAACCCAACGTTCACTACGTGGACTAGGGCTTGGGGGGCTTGTGTACCATACAGATCAGACGGTCCAGAGAGCGGCGCCGATATCACCCAACCGCTGGCGTTTCTCCTATCTTTTTACTCCTCTGACAGCATTGTCGGATAGCTTGCATAAACACTCACTGCGCGCTATTCGACTCGACCATTCATCCTTCCACTCGGGTGAGTAACTATGTACCGTACGAGTTGGGCGGTCCAGAGAGTAGCGCCGACACCCACCTAATCGGACGATTGCACAGGATCGGCTGATAGGTGAACTGGGTCATTAAGACTAGGATTAAGGTAAATAGTGATTGGACTAGAATTGGGCCGTGATTAACTTTTCACTAATCCCAAACCCGCGAAAACTATAAATAGGTAAGTGGTGGATAGGTTGCACTTATTGCACATTTATTACTGCTTTGTTGAATTGTCGAACGGTTTGAATACTAACTTTGGCATCGAAGGATCTTTGACAGGTTTCCTCCCGGACGAAGAAACGAGAGAGTGAAGCTTGAAGCGCGACCGGACGACAAAAAGACAAATTGTGAAGGAATTTTGTGACTTAGCTCCAGTAACCGAAACATAACCAAAAGTATATATGATCTGAACATTGTTTCCAGTTCAGAAACAAACCGTTTCCCGGTTCAAATGGCTTGACCTTGACGGTGATCTAAAGCTAATAATAGACCATCGTATAACCAAATCTACTTTATTTTGGGTTATGAAAATTTGATGTATAAAGAATTGAGAGTACCTTAACAGAGAAGAATGTAACACTTAAAATTACGACTATATCATAAGTTATAAATACATCAGTGACCCAAACAAGAAAAAGATAAAAAGAGGTGATTAGAAAACCTCCACATCATATACACCTATTCCGTGTCCTCTGGAAATAATTAGAATAAGATTATAGCATGTTTGCTTTCAAGCTAGCAAATCTATTACTGTTTAGAGCGCTTTAAGTACACCAATACGCTAACGCTCGCAAGAATAATAACACCCGCAAAAATTCCAGAACGGAGAGTCAATGTACTGGTTTTCTGTATATTGGCTGTATCAGATGGTACTTTTGTTGTTTTGGGCGAAGTGGCAAACACCAAATCCAATTTTAATGCCTGAAGTAAAAAAGATGCTTAGTGTAAGCATGCATCAAAGACATTAGAACAGATCCATGGAAAGGCCACATTGTCAAATGAAAAGACAAACAAAAGAAGACAACTTCACCTTCAGTCCTGCAGACCTAGCATAGCTGACAGCAGCCGCAAGATCGTTATCAGTCTCAAGAATAATATCATCATCTTCATCATCCTTATACTGGAAGAGAAGTAAAACCCGACACCATATCATAATATTTACATTTAGTACGACCAAAAGGCAGACTAAACTAATCTTAGAATAAAACATACCAGAATTTTAGGGCGTTCTCCGTCATTAAAATCCCCAATTATTTGCATGACAGCAGATACAAGCTCGTCTACATGTTCAGCACCTATAAAAAAGACAGCAGCAAATACTTGCAACTTCTAAAAATAGTAAATCCAGGCTTATGTTCAGGAAGTCCACAGCCACAGCAAAAGTACGCAGATCAGTAAATTAAAGTTCATGCTAAGCTTTCCCCAAGATGTCACTTACCACAGTAGAATCGACGCACATTGCCATTGGGATGCTCAAATTTAAAAGCAAATGAATTTCCAAAACCTACAGACTGATATGTAGACTTTGTGGTATCTGCCCCGTCCAAAGTCACCGGTGCAGAGTTTTCACTGCAATCAGACATTGTATGCTTATTTACAGAACAAAACAACATATATAGAAAACAGAATAAATTTAACACAGGTACCTACCTATGGGTGTCAAAATCTTCAGGCGGCTCTAGAGAAAATGCTGAGTCCCAAAATTTTTGCATAACTGTGTTTGACGCATCATTAGATGCTCCGGGACTACTTTCAACCTACAAAGTACACAACTCATAAACAAGACACTATAATCCTTTTAATAGTACCAAATGTTAGTAATGTACATGCTTCTTAATTCATAATATTCAAGAATGAAGATTATATTATTTTTTGTTCAATATTAGTGATGGTCCAATTATTATAAAAATCATTATCATGCAGCATCAGTTATCAACGGAAGCAGAGTCCCAGACACACGACACACTGGATAACCTGAACATTTGTCTTCAAAATATCCATTAAATAGCTTAGTTTATCATGTATTTTGAGACTCAAACATGAAATTTACCAGAGAAATTGCAGCATGAGTTATCTGCAAAACATCCAAACAAGCAGTAACAATTCCATCTGCAAGTGAAAAATAAATAATACTTAGCACAATTACATTAGGAAGTACGTAGGCAATTAAGGCAAAGCTAACCTTTGTCCACCACAGGAATATGTAAGTACTTTCCATTATGCATCATATGCAGTGCGTCCAGAATTGTTGTTTCTGGAGATGCATATTCTGGGTTTGGAGACATCACCTAACAAAAAATTAAGTAACAAAGTGAAAGAATAAAGAAAATCAAATTATTTCAGAATACCTAGCAAATATAAGCACCAGGCAGATGAAACGACATCTCAGAATAAACCACTTTCCAGATAGTTACTTATAAGAATATAAAATAACAACCTTTTCCACAGGAGTCGCCTCAGGAGAAAGATTTTGAGCCACGACCCGCAGAAGGATGTCTTTTGAACTGCAGAACAGATTCACAGGACAATATACTGTGCATAAAACAAAATTTTCCAATGTCCATTTGATAAATATCAATCAAGAACATTGCTTTTATAAACAAGGTGCAGGTTCGAATGTTATTTGCTATCATGTATTTATAAGAGGAGAGAGACTAAAGCCTAAGGAAAAAGATTTTACGTAAGTATCCCATGAATCTTATCTTCCATCACAATCACAGCTGAATTTACTTGCAACTCCCGCATCCTTTTTGCTGCTACATAGACCGAATCTGATACCGATGCAATAGCAACCCTAGAAACACATAAAGCTACAGAATGTTGTAAAACTATCATATCTAATTATAAAAGAGTCATTTGGCAACATGTAAAAGAACAAGAAAATATGATGTGAAATTACTTTGTATTTTCGCCAACTATAGTTGTCAGGGAAGGTTTGAACACGCGCTCCCTCAATGTTTCAATAAAAGTATTTGGAACTGACAAAAACATTGACAATTGAAACAGAAAATTAGCATCATTAAAACATGAAGAGAATACATGGCAATTTTCAACACTCCCAAATATTACTGTGAGCTGCCCAAGAATTTAGAAAGCAGAACTTGCAAGTTTTAATGTCTTTCTCTTGATAGTATCTTGTCTTCCATTTACCAACCTTCCCCAAACTTCACGGAGAATACTTTCCAAATTAACATCTGAAGTATGTCATTGAAGTATGTATGCATAAACAAACAACTCCTACACTTGGTCCATAAAAATATTCGAAATTTTTTATATACAGTGGAGGAATTACGGGAAAAAATAGTTTCTCTGACGACAACTATATTTTCGTTTTAGTAACAAATAATACACGAGTCATTAACTAATACTTTTTTCGATTTCCAGTTCCTTTGTGCCTTATTTTCTGCCAGAGAGACAACAATGCTTTAACTTCTTTTTAACAGCCAAGTCAGTTCAAGAGTAAGCCAGCATAAAATATGTTTTGATTCCTCTAAAATATCTTTTTTTCCAGATTTTGTGATTCTTCTTAAATGTAATCTAAACCACTTTTTGTCTCTCAACAAAACATTATGTAAGCCATTGAAAAAAACTAAAAGTGGTGGTGCATTTCAAAATTAAAGGGACTAAAACAAAAAGTTTATAAGGATTAAAATTAAAGTCAAAATTTTAGACGGACCAAAACCATATTTTTTCTTAAAATTTAAACTTATGTTCGACCATGGCTGTAATAAAGATTAATATAGATGTACCAGATGCAAGAAAAAGCAACTCGAGTTTATGTAAGCATCATAAATAAAAATGTATGTAAAAGTACAACTGTTAACCAACCAGACAATTGACCAGGCAGTCGGAGTTCCATTCCCTCAACTGCTGCAGCAACGGCAGTCCCTTGTTGAGTAGCTTTTTCCACCCTAGATATGGCATCGTAAAGACACTTGGTGATATCCAGCATGGCAATGACTTCACCATTTTCCACAACTGGGAGGTGTCTGAATTTACCTATCGGTAAAACAGTCAAATTATATTTCTCTCAAATACTTTCTAGCCACTGTATGAGTCCATTAAACTAGATATATACACACACAGAGAATCTATTAAAATTACTTGCCTGATTCTAGAATAATCAACTAATTAAAGAAGAAAACGTAACGGGTAAAAATAAAATAAAATAAAATAAAACAAAAAAGCCACAAAAACTCTACAAAGGGCAACCAACACAAGGCGACCATGATTACAAGATAACAATGTTGAAAGCCATTCAGCGCCAAAAAATAAAAATAAAATTGGGAATCACTTAAGAAGGACAAACAAACAAAAAATGAAACAATTGGTAAAGGAGTGCTGGGTACTTTTGCAGAGAATTAATCTAAAATATCTTAAAACCATCTTTTAACTTCATTATTTTTTTACAGAATTAACCCGACTTTTAACTCAATGAGTAATTGAAGAATATATTAATTGCAAGTGTTTCACTAGCGTTGCGCATTATATAAAAAAGGAAAAAAGAAAACATAGATGCAATATTTATGATACTTCGTTAACACTGTTCTCCAATCAAAATTAAAGCTTCACTTCGGAAATAAGCGCTACAACTTAACGAAATTCCTAATATACAGATAACTCTAAATCTAATTAGACAACACTGCAACAACTAAATGTTGTCATAAAAAATGAATTTAAAAAATGGTCAATACTATAAATTAAATTACTAATTTTCTTAACCTTTCAGAATTAGTAAAGAGTTCTGACGATAAAATGGAGGCAGTAGTAAAAGGCAATAAAGTTATGGCCCAACTCTGAAAGTGCTTTCCTCCAAATTCAATTAACTTTTCAATTAACTTTAGAATGGAGTAGACATGTTTCTATACAGAGGGGCCCACAAGCTGCGATTATGTAACGTAAAAAATAAAAACTAATATCCCTTAACTAACATAACGTTCAACAACGATAATCCTCTGCGCAGAAAAAAAAACGCAGGCAACTGGAATATCTGTGAAAAATGCATCAAATATTATAAAATATTTAACCAGTAGTTGGAGATTGACAGAGGAAATTTTCGAAGCTAACCCTGAATCATCTTCTGAAGCGCTTCAATGGCAAGGGTATCAGACGTGACGAAGACGGGATTCCGAGTCATGACCTTGGAGACCGTTGTCTCCTCCGGTTTCATCCCCTCGGCGACGACTCTAATGGCAACGTCCTGAAAACGACACGCAGAAACGTGAACGAGAGGAAAGAACATTTAGTGCAAAAAAAAAAATGGCGTGAAATTATATGGTAACCTTGTCAGTGATAATTCCGGAAAGAAGAGCATTGGAATCGGTGAGCAAAACGGCGTCGATGCGTCGAGCGGCCATGCGTCTGCAGGCATCGGAGACGGTGGTTCCGTCAGGGATGGTGAGGGCCTTGGACAAACGGAGATTCCTAACGGTCCTTTCTCCGCCATCATCCGGAGCGGTGACTCCGTTACGCGCGGGGAGGGAGAGGGACTTTTTGTGAGGTCGTTTGGGCTTCCTGGAAGACTGGTTAGGGGTGCTCATTGTGTGTGGTGGTGTTTGCATGAATCAGATTTGGCGCTTATTTATTTTTTTTGTGTTTTTATGAAGCTTTATCAATCTTTATCACGACACATAGGTTAGGGTTCTGCGGGCCCTCTCTCTTCCCTCACCTGCACATTATCATAATTTTTATTTCCTTTCTTTTCTTTTTTCCCACCACTCACACCTTCCTACTCTTTTCCGCCTTTTACAAACCAATCATCATCGATTCTAAATGCTGTGGTCCCTTTTATTTTAATCCAAATATTCTTTTTATTTTATACAATTTTAATCTTCTTATCCTCACCATTGCAACTTCTTAAATACCAACCTTTTAAAACAAAATATAAACTGCATGCTCTTCGAAATTCCATGGAGACATTTCACACTAAAACTTCTCTTGCCTCCAAGGAAGGGACAACCAAACATATATTTATACATGCAGGATGAAATTTTAGGACCATGAAATATTAGTTACGTGCATTCATTTCTAAATTATCTATATATATTGTGCACCGTATTAAAATCTATTCTGTTTTAAATTATATTGGTTGAAAACTGTGTTATAAAGCCAGTTATTAAATTACAATAAAATTATTATTGTATTTTCATCCCATGTCGATGAAAACTCAATAAAGAATAAGATCAACGTAGGTTCAAATTTTCATTAAAGACAATTATCTCTATTATTGAAAGATACTATAGAATAAGTATTTATTTTTTATTTTATTTAAAAGTTTACCCCACACAAACTTATATTCTCTATCTTTCTGTACGTTTAAAGAATATTTTCGCCATTTTAGTGTTTTTAGATTAAATTCTCCATTTTTGTTACGACATATTTTTTTTTATCAATTATAGTGAAGTTTTTAGTAAAAGAATTAATTTATATCAAGAGTTTTTCTAGTGGTTTTTTTAAAGAAGTAGTGCCCATGTAAGGTTTGACTATGAAAGTTTATTTGGATTGAGAAAGTGTTTGCTAATAGAGATGATTGAATTAAGGTAACAAGAGTTAATAGTTTATTTGAATATATTGGTTGTTTTTATATGGGAACAATTGCTTTCTGCACTCATCAATTTCTTCTTGTACCTCATCATTTATTTTAATTTAATTTTTGTATTTTATGTGAAGCTTTTCCTTTGTTGAGACGCACGCCTGTGCAGCTTACATGTGTTGTGGGCAGCTAAGATTCATTGTGTGTAGGGTTTCCGGTGAAGTGTTGCCGAGCTGGTGGTGAGTTCTTGTGTGGGAGGTAAGTAATTGGTCTTTTACCCTTTATTAATTGGTGTAGAAATTAAATAAGGGTGTAGAAAGTAAAGAATGCATGTAAAATATTGTAATATGAAATATGATAGGGGAAACGTGAAAGTGAAGAAGAAAAGATTTAAGATAGATTTATATTTAAAAATCAGTTGGGATATTTGAATAGGAGATATGATTGGATGGTTATTAGGATTAGGAATAGATTTATAAAGGTAGTGGAAGAAAGAATAGGGGAAAAAGGAGAGTTTGTATGAAAACCCTAGAACCCTAGTGAAAGGAGAGAAAAGAGAGGGAGATAGGAAATAAGGACATTTTATGGGATAGAAGAAAAGGAGCTGCAAAAAACTTTATTTCAAAGGAAGATTTGTGGTGTTTTGGGTTGTAGATAAAGCCCTAGTATTGGCCAAGGTATGAGAAAACTTACCTTTGTTTTCTTGTTGTTCGTATGATGAATAGGGTTTGTTGGCTTTGTTACCAAAATAGGCAAAAAGACATCATATATTACGAGAATAGGCAAATTCAATTCAAAATATCAAAATGCGGAAGTCGTGGGGGGCCAAAACGACTTCAAATGAAGAAGTCGTGCCCCCTGCACGACTTCACACTGTACATTTGACCAGTGGTGAAGTCGTGCACCCCCAAAACGACTTATGGGTTCTGTAATCGATTACAAGATTGTGGTAATCAATTACACGTTGTTGAAATCGTAACCCCCCTGCACGACTTCAGTTTAGTAGGCAAAAATGCTTTTGGTAATCGATTACGACACTTCTGTAATCGATTACCAGTGTTTTAAATGTGCAACAACCACCCTGGTAAGCGATTACAAGCTTGTTGTAATCGATTACCAGTGTGTTTTGGTTGGTTTTAGAAAATTTGTATTGTGTTGTAAAGCATATTTAGAAGTTAATTATGTGTAATCGAAGTTATTTTGTAAGCACACATTGTTGTTGATTACATTGTGATGTATTGTTATGTATAGGAAGAGTAATTGATTTGATGTAAATCATAAGACAAAATCATAAGACAAAATCATAAATGAAATTAGTAGTATTTTATTGAATTAAAAATGCATTACAAAAGGAAGAAGCTTAAATTAAAAGAAAACGACACTACACATTGAAAGGCATCTAGGGATGATCCACCGTGTGGACCAAAATAGCGACGCAGATAGTCAATGTCGTGCTCCACATGCTCAACTCGAGTATCAATAGTATCAAAGCGGTCACCCATGTTCAGCTCCAATTGTTCAAATCCTGCATTCATGCTTTCATTGAGTGTATTGAAGCTGTCCCCAACAAATGTTCGGAGATCGTTTATCCCCCTCATGACGTCATCAAATGAACTAGTTTGTTGTTGAACTAGTGGTGGTGGTGGTTGTAGTTGAGGAGGTGGTTGATTTTGATGTTGATGTGGAGGAGGAGAATTTCTGTGAACCCATCTGTTGTCAGCATTTCTGGTCAATCCAAATGACTGGATCACTCCTCCTGATATTATGCTATGCCTACTAGGTGGGACACATATGTGATCCTCCAATTGAACTTGAAAATGTTCTAGGATCCAGGTGACCAAAGTTGGATATGGTAAAGGAGCACCTGGCCTCAAAGCTTTCTTCATCCTATGTCGGATGAGATGGGTCCAGTTTATCTGCTTTGCCGTCATTATTGTCCACATTATCAGAAGATCTTCCTCGGTTGCCTGTGCAAAGTTAGAAACTCAGGGAAACAAAACACGACATATAACATAATGTAATACTCTAGCCTCAGCTGTCATATTGCCGGCTAGAATTCTACTCGCAAGAGGATTGTGTGGCAAACAAATTAATTGTCTGGCAACGTTTATATTGTATTCATTTGCCCAATCCTCAAATAATTTACCCTCAAAGTTCAACCCAACAGAGGGAAGGTTGGCTATGGAAGCAAAAATTGCTGGGTTTTATAATCATTTTCACATTGTTGACCTTAGTTTTCATTGTTCCATTATCAGAAAATTTGAGGTTACTATAAAACACACGCACCAAATCAGGATAATAACGCACAACATCGCAGACAAAATCATCCAATTCCATATTTTTGAGCATGCCAAAAAATTCAAAACCTTGACTTTCGAAATATTGGTCATCTAGGTATTTTGGCTCAATGATTTGACGGTCTTTATATAACGAGAAATACCTTTCAGCTAGTGCAGGAGTGGAAAACTGAAGATTTTGGTGTAGAGCAGTCGGTGACGGTGGTGGTGAGGGTGAGGGTGAGCTTTCTGGGGGTGAAGGTTGACGGCGGCGACGTCCCCCAACTGTAGAAGATGAGCCCCTAACTCTTTGCCTCTTTGAAGATTCCGCCATTTCAGATTCCAATCGATGCAAATTGAAGAGAATTGAAAGGAGAGTTGAAAAATGGTGTTTAGAAGTGAAATTTGTGGAATAGGACTTGAATTTTTGAGGTTGGAGAGGAGGGGAAACCATGTGGAGGCGTTGCAACTGGTGTGGAAATGGTGTGTGTTCGTGAGGAGAGAGAAAAAGTTGAATTTATAGGGTAGGGTTTGGCTGGTAATCGATTACAGCAAAAGCCTGTAATCCCTTAGAGGGTCTATCTGGTAATCGATTACAGTATGATCTGTAATCGATTACTAGTGTGTGGAGGAACAAAAATTGATTTCTTTGTTGCTTTAGTATTAATTGATTGCATTATATATTAAAATTGATTTATATATATATATATATATATATATATATATATATATATATTTGTTTTGACATGATGAGCAATAATAAGTGAAAAGGATAAAAGTTTGTTATGATATAAATTTTTGTCATTAATTAAGAAAATATAGAAAAATTACATAATTATAAATAAATTGATGAGGCAATTTATCTATGTCCTCCAATCCCACATGTTGGTCTTCGTCGTTGTCGTTGGCCTCGCCTTTGTTGTTGTTGTTGTAGTGTGGGACTCTGCATGTGTTGGTCTTCATCACTGGGATGACTTTCATTGGACTGTTGAAGGTATTGGAAATCAAGGGTCGGTCGATATACGTTTTGTGATGAAGAAGCGTGATGGTATGAAGATGGTGGAGTCATTGTCGAGGTTCCAAAATAATTGGAAGGACCTCCGCTAAAAGATGATGGACCTCCACTGAACGGTGTTGATGGTGGAAAGGCGAAATAAGAGGTCTCTACCTGAGGATATATTGATGTCGGTGGGATGTGTTGTTCGAACCTTGAATTCAGACATGAATGTTGATAGTTAACATGGTCAGAAGCAGACCTTTGTGGATCATGATACGGTGGTGATGCACGATATGCAGATGGCGGTTGGAACTGTTGTTCGTGCTCCATGTCATACTGCTTAAGACAATGTTTGATTGAAGATCGCAAGATAATAACGCTTTCATAATTTAAGAGGTGGGGATATTGTAGTACCTCTTCGTCGGTTGAATCTTCTATGAGAGCAATATAGCGGATTGTATGAGTTATATACCATTGCATGTACTCGGATTCATCTCGCAAGTGACCATTTTTTTGGAATGAAATACCGTTAAATACACGATTATGCCGGTCATTCCATAATGCAATCCACTGTTGATGGTGTTCTTGCCAATTCCAATCTGTGTGTCCTCTAATATCCTGTTTATGTTCCTCATCTAGATTCATCGGTGGATGGGGAACATTTTGTCGAAATCCAAATTGACGCATCACACGGTCTGATTGTTGGTATTCTACAATAGAGAAACATATCAGAGGCACAACTGCCCGGCAAGTCGGAGGCACTTCGACTGTAATGATTTGACAAATGTGATCACGTCTGTACGGTGTCCATATAAACTGAAGTTATGAAGATTTTGGTTAAAAACAAATTAAGCCAATTTTGAACAAAATATATACACCAATATTAAGTGCATAGGTGAAAAATACCTGTCTAGGTGATAGGTCGTCTAACTTTTGACGAAATTGTTGTACAGTTGTCGTGTCATGGAATATTGACTATGTTGTTCGACACCATCTTTTCGCCAGGGGAAAAACTGAACCAGAAGAAATGTCTTCTTCTGTGACTTGGAGTAATTGTGGGGAAATACATGTTATTCTTTCCCATGCCCAGCATTGTAACAAGATCATGCACCCTCCGATGTTGTCTTGGTCAGTCCTAGTCCCATGATCAAGGGCACGATACAAGCAGGAAAGCACTACGGATGCCCAGCTATACTGTGAAACGTTCTGCAGGTCCGCCAAAAGGGGTAGATACATCAAATGCACCATGCTTGCAGATGTATCTGGCATCATGATGCTGCCAATTATCATCAACATA